>NC_091217.1:2437322-2449822 GCF_040958095.1 Procambarus clarkii | reverse complement strand
GAGTTTCCTGCAGGAGAGACCTATTTACGAAAGAAATAAAGGATATAACTCAGAAAACGTGAAGTGGAACCTGTCTTCCTTCCAAGAGAGCTCGAGGCGTATCCCCCCCCCCCTTCAAGCGAATGGGCCAATAATGCCTCAGATACCGTAGGCTCAGGACCCAGCACCTCAGCCAATAGATCCCGTCTTCCACCCTTGGAATCAAATCCCGAGAATCGTAAGAATCCCACGTAAATCCAGCCGTAAGACCGCTCCGATCCGCTCCCCTATCATCCACGCGGGCGTCTCACCCGGAATTCTATCTAGCCTGGCTCGACGGGGAGGGGGTAGAGAGGCCGGGGATAGAGCAAAGGAGCTCCATCGATCCCTCCCACCGGCACCTCTCCCCTCTCCCTCCTGCTGCTCCTTGATCACGGCCACCAGGCCACAGGGACGAGGAGGAGGAGGGAAGAAGAGTGTGAGGTGAGAGTAGACACGGAGGGCGGGAGAGAGACAAGACAGAGGAAGTAGTAAAGACAGGAACGAGAGAGAGAGAGGGGGGGGGGAGCAGGACCACAGCAGGTGAGGGACAAGGCAGGTGGAAGAGGTTAAAGAATTTATTGGAGCAGCACTTCTCCTATGTACTAGCATCCTCACTACCACCACTCCACTCCCACTACCATCACCACCATCCTTCCCATTACCCACCATCACCATCCTGGCCACTACCCACTACCATCACCACCATCCTCACTACTGCCATCACCACCATCCTCACCACTACTCCCCTGCCTCACCATCCTCACCACCTCTCTACTCCTCAACATAGCTCAAACTACCAAACAACTTAACAACTTGCAACTTGGAGACGCCAATTACGTCTCTGGAGGTTATCTGCTCGACTGGAAATTCCCTTTACAATAAATACAGCAGAAGCTGCGACACCTATATGGCAGTAACACCCCCCCCCCCACTATGACCCCTACCTCCTGTGACCCCCCCACTGTGACCTCTGACCCCTGCCCACACCCCCACCACTTTATCTCTCCCCCAACTATGTATGACAGTGAGGAAATGTACTTATTACACTTAGTATTAAACCGTACTGTCAATTCGGAGGATGGGTTGCTCCCCCCAGTCATTCCATATCATTGTTGTTGTTGTTATAGATTCACCTACTCTGAACAAGTTCCAAGTAGCACGGGCTATGGTGAGCCCGTAACTTACCTGGCACAGGAGCGGGGCAAGTGGCACAGGCTATGGTGAGCCCGTAGTGGACTTACCTGGCCTTCCACATCAATCCTGGTCTGTTTATGTGCCAAGAGCCCATCAAGGTGGAGGGATGGTAATTAGTGGCGTCTTTCTGGGAGACAAACGCCAGCAGTGGCCTCGATCAGGTCCTCCACGCTACATTATGGGAGGAGATACCCATCTGGGGGTCCCCTGGGGTCAAGCTTATTACGGGAACGAAGCGGGGTCAGTCGGAGTTCATGGCTGGGGTCCACCTGATGCGACTGATTAGGGGTAGCAACCTCACCTTTCCCCCCTCCCCCATCCCTACCTATGCCAGTCACCAAAAATGGCAGGTTTGTACAAGTCTACGAGGTATGTACGATATTACTACTGGGGCTCTACGAGTCTTCTAGAAGCATATATTATATATATATATATATATATATATATATATATATATATATATATATATATATATATATATATATATATATATATATATATATATACATATATATATATATATATATATACCTGGTACCTGGTTGATGGGGTTCTGGGAGTTCTTCTACTCCCCAAACCCGGCCCGAGGCCAGGCTTGACTTGTGAGAGTTTGGTCCACCAGGCTGTTGCTTGGAGCGGCCCGCAGGCCCACATACCCACCACAGCCCGGTTGGTCCGGCACTCCTTGGAGGAATAAATCTAGTTTCCTCTTGAAAATGTCCACGGTTGTTCCGGCAATATTTCTTATGCTCGCTGGCAATATATATATTATATATATTGCTGGCTAATATATATATATATATATATATATATATATATATATATATATATATATATATGTCGTACCTAGTAGCCAGAACGCACTTCTATGCCTACTATTCAAGGCCCGATTTGCCTAATAAGCCAAGTTTTCATGAATTAGTATATTTTCTCTAATTTTTTTCTTATGAAATTATAAAGCTACCCATTTCATTACGTATGACGTCAATTTTTTTTATTGGAGTTAAAATTAATGTAGATATATGACCGAACCTAACCAACCCTACCTAACCTAACCTAACCTAACTCTATAGGTTAGGTTAGGTTAGGTAGCCGAAAAAGTTAGGTTAGGTTAGGTTAGGTAGGTTAGGTAGTCGAAGAACAATTAATTCATGAAAACTTGGCTTATTAGGCAAATCGGGCCTTGCATATTAGGCTGAGAAGTGAGTTCTGGCTACTAGGTACGACATTATATATATATATATATATATATATATATATATATATATATATATATATATATATATATATATATATATATATATATATATGTCGTACCTAGTAGCCAGAACTCACTTTTCAGCCTACTATTCAAGGCCCGATTTGCCTAATAAGCCAAGTTTTCCTGAATTAATATATTTACTATAATTTTTTTCTTATGAAATGATAAAGCAACCCTTTTCTCTATGTATGAGGTCAATTTTTTTTTATTGGAGTTAAAATTAACGTAGATATATGACCGAACCTAACCAACCCTACCTAACCTAACCTAACCTATATTTATAGGTAAGGTTAGGTTAGGTAGCCAAAAAAAGCTAGGTTAGGTTAGGTTAGGTAGGTTAGATAGACGAAAAAACATTAATTCATGAAAACTTGGCTTATTAGGCAAATCGGGCCTTGAATAGTAGGCTGAGAAGTGCGTTCTGGCTATTAGGTACGACATATATATATATATATATATATATATTAGCGATCTCTCACTAGGCAATGCGACCCCCCCCCCCCATCAAACACCTGCTTCGATACCCGTCCCTCCTTAAACACCCGACAACGGCCGAGAGGTCATGCCCGCTACACAGTCACCACCAGATAACACATATTTATTCGTGGCCTTTATAGAGATAACAAATGTATTTATTTGCGCCTTCCACAGATAACAACTGTGTGTGTGTGTGTGTGTGTGTGTGTGTGTGTGTGTGTGTGTGTGTGTGTGTGTGTGTGTGTGTGTGTGTGTGTGTGTGTGTGTATTATATATATATATATATATATATATATATATATATATATATATATATATATATATATATATATATATGTATATATATATATATTATATATATATTTATTTATATATATATATATTTATATATATAATCTTATAGAAAAGGTGTGTTGAGAAGTCGTTTACATTCCCGGTTTGCGATGATACAATCTCTGAGGTGCCAATCAGAACTAGACAGCGTCACTACTGGCCTCGTCCACAGCACACAGGCTGAGTGAATGCTGTATTTTTGCCACGTTCGGATAGGAGATAGTACACAGGATTTATGTGGGGCTCCGACGAGAGATGCACTATTTATGCGTGTCCCAGCGAGTGTTTGTGTGCGTCCGAGTGAGAGATACCGCTTGGGGATACCGGTGTAGGTCTTGTACACATGTATCACTGTGTAATACAGTTCGATTTATGTGCTCCAATTAAGAGAGGCTGATGCACCCCTGTGTTGCCTCTCAACAGGAGGTATGAGACTTTCTTCTTCTGTTGTTCTATAATACTTGTTGCCGTCGTGGCGGTGGAGATAGTGATGGTGGTGCCATGTGCCACTGTGCTCAGTCCTCGTCTGACCGAGTCCTGTTCTATATGGAGAATGTTGTATGCAGCCTCATTGTACGCAAGCCCAACCACTTGGGCTGGACGGTAGCCGCGATGGTTTCGCTTCATGCAGGTCGGCGTTCAATCCCCGACCGTCCAAGTGGTTGGGCACCATTCATTTCCCCCTCCCTCCTCGTCCCATCCCAAATTCTTATCCTGACCCCACTTCCCAGTGCTATATAGTCGTAATGGCTTGGCGCTTTTCCCTCTGATATTTCCCCTTCCTTCCCTCCTGTACGCAAGAGTTAAGACACACACACACACACACACACACACACACACACACACACACACACACACACACACACACACACAGATGGAAATAGATGAAATGTTCACACGTAATAATAACAGAACGAGGGGACATGGGTGGAAACTGGAAAATCAGATGAGTCACAGAGATGTTAGGAAGTTTTCTTTTAGCGTGAGAGTAGTGGGAAAATGGAATGCACTTGGGAAACAGGTTGTGGAAGCAAACTCTATTCATACTTTTAAAATTAGGTATGATAGGGAAATGGGACAGGAGTCATTGCTGTAAACAACCGATGGCTGGAAAGGCGGGATCCAAGAGTCAATGCTCGATCCTGCAAGCACAAATAGGTGAGTACACACACACACACACCTGCCCTGGCTGCTATACCTCTGCAGTTATCAGATGGGCGGCGGAGGGAGCCGTCAAGGCGTTCGTTCCAGCGGGAGCACCTTGGACGCCTCCCATATATCAAGGCGACAAGAGATAACTCCGGGATCCAGATCACCTTCTGGTTAATTAGTGTGTAGGTCGCTTAGAGAAGCGAGGGGAGGACACACCTGCATCCCCCCCCCCCACCTGCTTACCCTCAGTCCTTTGTAGGAACTGTGCTGTACCCTTGATTGTGCTCTCTAGGTACAGAGGTACCGTGCTGTACCCTTGATTGTGCTCTCTAGGTACAGAGGTACCGTGCTGTACCCTTGATTGTGCTCTCTAGGTACAGAGGTACAGTGCTGTACCCTTGATTGTGCTCTCTAGGTACAGAGGTACAGTGCTGTACCCTTGATTGTGCTCTCTAGGTACAGAGGTACAGTGCTGTACCCTTGATTGTGCTCTCTAGGTACAGAGGTACAGCGCTCTCCCCTCGACTACACAGGAGGATGAGAGCCGGTTTACAAACGAGTACCGATCCTGGCTCGTCCGTCGAGATGTTATGTAGTCCGTTTTTGTACCGATAAGCAATCGTCTCCGTGGTGTAGTGGTAAGACACTCGCCTGGCGTTCCGCGAGCGCTATGTCATGGGTTCGTATCCTGGCCGGGGAGGATTTACTGGGCGCAAATCCTTAACTGTAGCCTCTGTTTAACTCAACAGTAAAATGTGTACTTGGTTGTAAAAACGATTCTTCGCGGCCGGGGATCGTATTCCAGGGACCTGCCCGAAACGCTACGCGTACTAGTGGCTGTACAAGAATGTAACAACTCTTGTATATATCTCTCAAAACAATCGCGTTGTAACAACGGGATTGTTCTCGAGGTGAACATAAGTAATTACGTTATTTAAAGGCGCATGTCGCTGTGCCATAAATATTATGTGGCAACCATTATCTGATCCCACACTTCCCATTACCTTGCCATGGCAACCGTATCAGACCCCCCCCTTACACACCAAGCCTTTGCCGTCCCAGATACGCTGTGCTCTCCACCGCTCTCCTCCAAGAAGGTAAAGAGCTCCAGAAAATCCCTTTATTTCTGAATGCCTCTCACGTAGACGTCATCCCGGGTCTGGAGTCGTCGAGGCAGTACACCTTCCTCCCCCGGGCAGAGGCAGGGCCCAGCAGCGGAATACGTCTCCTGCAGGCAATTAGCGGGTGGCGGGGGGGGGGGGGGTTAGCAAGCGTTACCCTCTTGGAAGGGGGGAGGGTTGTCTTGCCTTCACTGTCTAAATGCCTTGATAAAACGGATTATAATGCCCCCCCGCCCCCCCCCCCCCACTCATCACCCGCGCCATGCCCGAGATGGGCCACCGCCACTCCCGGGCCAACCCACTAACAACGGCCACCAGTAACAACGACCAGTGCTTTCAAGTCACAGCCTAGCCCGGTTTAAAGGCAAAATTAAACTACCATCCTGAGTATCCATAAAGTCTTGGACTGATGACACCCACCCCCCCTCCTCCCCCTAATTCCATACTCCTCCCTCTTATTCCCTTCCATACCTCCCCACCCTCTATATTCTTCCCTCCCTACCCCCCCCTTCCCTCTCCATACCTTCACTACACCCAATTTGCTTCAGTTAGAGCAAGAATTAATGCCCTAATTCTTGCACCCCGCCCCGCCCCCTCCCTGGCGGCCAAGGCGACGACAATACCTTCGTGATTAGATTCGACGAAATTCAGACAAAAGAGAAAAAGAACAAAACGATAAAGCCGCAGTAATGCCGGAACTGCTGACGAGGTCAGCTGACAGGAACCAGCTGTCTAAAGCTTACTGATAAAGAGAAAATCTAACAAAGAACTTCTTACGTATACCAGCTGACAGACGCCTACAGAGCTCGACCAGCTGACGGAAGCCTACTGACAGGGCAGCCCGTCCTCATAAACAAAGAACAAAGGCCAAAGTCCATTCCATGCACCCGCCAAACCCCTTGTTTATGAATGTAAAACGGTTACCACACGACTCAACTGATTTCGTTCCAGCACTTCCGGAACAAGTGCTTCACTGACGAGTTTTGTTCGAACCACTTCGCTATAAATGCTTCACCCACGTACTACAAATGCAAATAATCGCCAACCGAACCTAAACACCTAACCTAACCTATGCCTATATATGCACAATATGCTAATATATTATAATATTAATTTATATTTGAGAAAATTCTTGTTTTGAATGAACAGCATGTTAAAATTTATGAATGCGTCTGTGGGTTAATTAACTACTGGATGGAATGGACTTGAGTCGAGGACGGGTTGCACGAATCAGCTGAGAGAAGTATGTTGGCAGGAACCTCCTGACAGAAGCCACAGCCCGGCTGATCAGGTAGTCTTTGGATGTCTTTATCCAGTTCTCTCGATTGGTTAGAACAGTTTTAGAAATCTGTTGTTAATTGCGTTTATTTACAGTTACTTGGAAACCTTGCATTCTAAATCTGCATGAGACCAAGCAGCATGACAAAATGTACCAAACAGCCTAACTGAACAAATATATGTACAAAATAGCCCAATATAAAAATATATGTTCAATAAATGCTAAATGGATAATTCAAGGCTTTTCAACACCCGCTCCAAGCAACAGCCTGTTGGACCAAGCTCGTTCACAAGTCAACTCTGGCCCCGGGCCGGGGTCTAGGAGTAGAACTCCCCAGAACCCCATCCAGGTCCCGCGGCCAGGCCTCCGACCAGGCCTCCCGGTTGGTCGTCTGGTCAACCAGGCTGTTGGACGGAGTATCGTTAATCATCTGCCATTAGGTATATAGGAGGTGACCGATTCTCAAGAAAACACTTGTCTATAAACTCATTAATAACTCGTCCAACTCATTACGGGTATACTGGAATTGGCTGATCATTAATAGGCCGCCCTAGACTGTCTGAAAGAGAGCTCATGAGACCCTTTCCAAAAGAGGCAGAGCTGATGTGGGAATACAGTGAGAGAATTCTGTGGAGTGAAGAACCATCCAAGGCCACGAGGACGGGACTTCAAATTAAGATGGAAATCGTTGTAGAATCTGTACTGGGGAAGCACACCTGAGTTTGTGATAACAACAGTGGCAGGGAAAAGAGGTTGTTGGGTGGCAGGGGAAAAGTGGTTGTGGGGGTGGCAGGGAAGAAGTAGTGGTGGCGTGGTAGGGTGACTGAGCAGTGTGGCAAGGGCTGTAGATGTGTGGAGATAGAAATAGGGCCATATATTTCAAGGGCCACCACCACCTCCTCCGCTAATAATCTGAACATCTGACAGTTGGAAACCGGGCCAACTTCTCCACCGTGTTCAAGTCAGGTCCACCATCTTCACTCGACTTAGGCTCCAACCCTGTTTATCCCGCCACATGACCCGGGTCCTCATCCATAATACTCTTCACACAATTTCCTTATCTTGCCCAAAACAGATAAGGCCACTCCCTTCTCAAGAAGCAGCAGCACTTCCAATTTTTTAAATTTTAAATTTTGCCCCGAGGGGCGAGTTTTATTGGGCAGCGCCACTCATCTTGAGAGTGGACACACCGCCATAGCAGCATGTACAACACTCCCCAATAGGAAGAAAACCCGCTGGGTTGTTCATCCTGTCCTAAAGCTCAGTCATCAGCTTAAGAATTTTTTAAAGTATAATACCTCCTTCCAGTTATTATCTGGGTCCTGAAAAATCCCATGTTAGGCAGCGCCATCTTCTTCTTCCTCCTCGGTTTGGAAAGTTAAGAGTTAAGACTTGAGAAGGACCATTCTAAGTCTAAGTCACTACTCGAGAGCCTTGCCATACAGCCATACAACACTTAGCTCTTGATATCACAATGGCCGTGGCATACAGCTGGTAAACAAGCTCTTCCCTGTATGCTTCTTCTATCAGCTGACCACAGCCTCGACGTCGATCTGACCGACTACCCCCCCCCCCACCACAGCCTCGACGTCGATCTGACCGACTACCCCCCCCCCCCCTACAGCGTCGACGTCGATCTGACCAACTACCAACAACGTCGACATCGATCTGACCAACTACCCCCACACAAACCCGGGTTCCATCTAGCCACCTACCCCACAACGTTGGGTGCCGATCTAGCCGGCGCTGGCTAACTATCCCTCCCTGCCCCCCCCCCACTACCACCCATTAAACCACCAGAAACTACCCCTCCCCCCATCCAAATCTTAAACAAAGACGTAAGGTGGGCAGGTACCAGGTATTTAGAAGCGGGTTATCAAATGAACCCCCAAGAGTCCAAATCCACTCATTTCCCTGCCTAATGACACGCTGGGCGCTGCCTTCGCTCTGCGCCTGCGCCAATACCAGTGTTTATATCAAGCGAGAGAGAGAGAGGTCTGGGAGCCTGCTATCATGGAGAGCGGAGTCTGACCGAGATATCAAGAGGTGGTTATCCGAGGAGATGGGGGGGGGCAGGATCAAAGGGATTTCTAGGGGTTACCGTTATCAGGGAAAGGCTAAGCGGATATCGCGGAGAGGAGGGAGGAGTCACGGGAGATAACAAATAGTACACTTTCCTATCATCCCAAGACGGGTGGAAGAATGAGGACGTAAACTAAGATAACCAGAATACCTGCCATGACGGGGAGGGAGGGTGAGGATTACACCAAGATAACCCACACAGTCCACCATGAGAGAGTTGACAACAGGAAGAGTATCTTCTATCCAGGAGGATGGTGAGGGGAGAGGAGGAGCAACAGGAGAGTGGTGAGGGGAGAGGAGGAACAACAGGAGAGTGGTGAGGGGAGAGGAGGAGCAACAGGAGAGTGGTGAGGGGAGAGGAGGAACAACAGGAGCGGGGTGAGGGGGGAAGAACGACAGCAGACCACCAAGACGTTACTAACAGTGTGGGAGGAGGAAGAAGCTGTCACAATTAAGACACCTACAGCGGTTATCATCAATGTGGGGAAGGAGGCACGAGCCTCCTGGTTGATACCTGGTTGATGGGGTTCTGGGAGTTCTTCTACTCCCCAAGCCCGGCCCGAGGTCAGGCTCGACTTGTGAGAGTTTGGTCCACCAGGCTGTTGCTTGGAGCGGCCCGCAGGGCCACGTACCTACCACAGCCCGGCTGATCCGGAACTTCTCTTAGAAAACCGTCCAGTTTTCTCTTGAAGATGTCCACGGTTGTTCCGGCAATATTTCTTATGCTCGCTGGGAGGACGTTGAACAACCGCGGACCCCTGATGTTTATACAGTGCTCTCTGATTGTGCCTATGGCACCTCTGCTCTTCACTGGTTCAATCTTGCATTTTCTTCCATATCGTTCACTCCAGTACGTTGTTATTTTACTGTGTAGATTTGGGACCTGACCCTCCAGTATTTTCCATGTGTATATTATTTGGTATCTCTCTCGTCTCCTTTCTAGAGAATACATTTGGAGAGCTTTGAGACGATCCCAATAATTTAGGTGTTTTATCTCGTCTATGCGTGCCGTATATGTTCTCTGTATTCCCTCTATTTCAGCAATCTCTCCTGCTCTGAAGGGGGAAGTGAGTACTGAGCAGTACTCGAGACGGGACAGCACAAGTGACTTGAAGAGTACAACCATTGTGATGGGATCCCTGGATTTGAATATATCCCTATATTGAATATATGGCCTCAGATAACCAAAGCTGCTACTGTTAAGAATCACCCTTTGCCCCAGAACCCCCTCCCCGCCCCCCTGAAGCACCAGTGCCCCCCCCCCCCTTAACGACCACCTCTGGTTCAACTACCCCCCATCCGTAGCAGCCTTCTGCAACAAGCGATCAAAAATCCAATCGAGCGGGGACTGGCATTCTCCACATTCCCTCTCCATAACCTATCAAACACAGACCTCAACCCCACAAAACGAGGCCCTCCAGCAAGACCGGACCACCGTCGGGGTCTCCACAAACTCAATATAATCACTTAATCGGCCACACAAAGCCCTAACTAGTCAGGACCCTCCACGTTCTTAACTACTCACTTAGAAGGACTTAATCGCAGTAAGGATAAGTTACAGATTTGTGCCCCTGTCAATTACTTAACTGGCAAGGAGCCTGCTGGAGTCTGGCCCTCGCCTGCCTGAGGGGCTCGACCTCTACTACCTACCCGCACCCATCTATTGCATTCATATGTGGCGGGTCACTGCACCTGCACCCCTTCCGTTATCTATCCCCCCCACATCCTTACTGCCCTTCTTCCTCATCCTGCTGTGGGAGCCCCCAACCCCCCTGCTGCTGCTGCTGCTGCTGAGATCACAGTCCCAGTTCGATTCACCAAAACGGAGCGCTCAAACAGAAGGGGAAAACATGCCTTGTGGCCCAATAGGACCACCAGGACCCATTCTTGAAGGCTGGAAGCGTCTTAGTGCGTCTCCTATTCTTTGTTACAAGGAAGAGGGAAGTGGCAACAGCGATGAAGACGGAGGGAGGGGAAGGGCCAAGCTCCCACCCCTCCATCTGCGTGTGGTATTACATTATTCATGAATGAATAGTGAAGGTGGTGTACCCAGGGTCATTATTACCGGGGTGAGGGCCTTGTTCCTCCCACATCTGCCGACTTGCTCCTTCAGGTTTACCATTACAGCAGTCCCCCGTTTGTCAGGCCCGGCGCACTCTGATGTTGACGATACCAGTCACTCTCTCCTGACCGGCCAAGTACTGTCCCTAATGCAAGGCTAATCAGAGTTCGCTCGCGTACATTGGTGCATATTAAGGTGGTGCAGCACACATGGACTCCTGAAGACGTGCAAGAACGCCAACGGCAGCAACAGGAGCGGGAAGAACACCAACGGCAGCAACAGGAGCGGGAAGAACACCAACGGCAGCAACAGGAGCGGGAAGAACGCCAACGGCAGCAACAGGAGCGGGAAGAACACCAACGGCAGCAACAGGAGCGGGAAGAACGCCAACGGCAGCAACAGGAGCGGGAAGAACACCAACGGCAGCAACAGGAGCGGGAAGAACATCAACGAGAGGGGGCAGGAACAGGCAGAATACAAACAGGAGTGGCACCAGCAACCTGAGGTAACCTGACCTTTCGGCTACCCATCCACAACACCGCCCACTGCTGGCACCTAGAGCATACCTGGAGAGGGTTCTGGGACTACTTCTACTCTCCGAGCTCAGCCCGAGGCCAGACTCGACTTGTGAGAGCTTGGTCCAACAGGCTGTTGCTTGGAGCGACCCACAGGCCCACATACCCACTACAGGCCGGTTGGTCCGGCACTCTTGCAAGAACTTATCGAAGTGCCTCTTGAATACATCCACCTTTGTTCCAGCAATATTTATAATGCTTGCTGGGAGGGTGTTGAACAGCTGTGGACCTCTGATGTTCAGTGTTCTCTGATTGTGTCTATGGCACCTCTTCCTCACTGGTTCTATTCTGCATTTCCTTCCGTATCTTTCATTCCAGTATGTTGTTATTCTACTGAGCAAATTTGGAGCTGGCCCTGCAGTATCTTCCATGTATATATTATTTTATACCTTTCTCGTCTCCTTTCCAAAGAGTACATTTTGAGAGCTTTGAGACGGTCCCAATAATGCAGATGTTTTATCGTTTCTATAGGTGCCGTATATGTTCTCTATATTCCTCTAATTCAGATCTCTCTCCTGCTTTGAAAGGGGAAGCGAGTACCGAGCAATACTCATGACAGGACAGCACCAGTGATGTAAATAGTATTAGCATTACGGTGCGGTCCCTTCTCATAATCCATCCTACCATTTTCCTCGGTTATAATCACTTAAAGGTCAGGTCGTCAGACATCATAACTCCCAGATCTTTTACATGTTGCTTTCCTTCTATGAGTTGGTCTGATTGTGTCTTGTACTCTGTGTTTCGTTTAACTTCTCGTTTCCAACATACCAAAGTACATGACTACATACCTAAGTCAGTCGTGGCAACAGGGGTCAGTCGTGGCAACAGGGGGGTCAGTCGTGGCAATATGGGGGTCAGTCGTGGCAACTGGAGGGTCAGTTGTGGCAACAGGAGGGTCAGTCGTGGCAATAGGGGGGTCAGTCGTGGCAACATGGGATAAGTC
>NC_091217.1:2417742-2436822 GCF_040958095.1 Procambarus clarkii | reverse complement strand
GGGACGTCGAGTCCCGAAACCATCGCAAGGTAGGAGTGGGGGGGGCAGGGGGGGGGTAATAAAGTACCAAAATGAACCACTGAAATATACAAAAATCATTTTATTCATTCATAGTTAAGAAAATAGAATGCACTATAAAATGAAGTAGCGAAAGCACACGCCACACACAGCTCCAAAATGACAGGGTTCAATAGGCTCCGGAACCTGTACACCGTTCGAGTGAAGGTTGAGAAACGGGGCCCAGAAGCTAGAGCTCAATCCCTTCCTGGCACAATTAGGCGATGAGAAACACACAACGCAACACACACAGACAACACAGGGGGCCTTGCGGCTGAGTGGACAGCGCTCGGAGGTCGTAGTCCTAAGACCTCCGAGTAGTCCTAAGATCTTGTTTCTGCGTCGGCCGGGTTAGATTCCCGGCCGAGGCAGAAACAAATGGGAAGTTTTTGTTCACCCTGTTGACCCCTATTCACCTAGCAGTAAATAAGTACCTGGGAATTAGACAGCTGCTACGGGTTTTCCTGGAAATATATATGTGAGAGAGAGAGAGAGAGAGAGAGAGAGAGAGAGAGAGAGAGAGAGAGAGAGAGAGAGAGAGAGAGAGAGAGAGAGAGAGAGAGAGAGAGAGAGAGAGAGAGTGAGTGTGAGTGTGAGTGTGAGTGTGTGTGTGTGAGTGTGTGAGTGTGTGAGTGTGAGTGAGTGAGTGTGTGTGTGTGAGTGTGTGAGTGTGTGAGTGTGAGTGTGTGAGTGTGTGAGTGTGAGTGTGTGAGTGTGTGAGTGTGTGAGTGTGTGAGTGTGAGTGTGTGAGTGTGAGTGTGTGAGTGTGTGAGTGTGAGTGTGTGTGTGTGTGTGTGTGTGAGTGTGAGTGTGAGTGTGAGTGTGTGAGTGTGAGTGTGTGTGTGTGTGTGTGTGTGTGTGTGAGATAGAGGCAGACTCCATACACAGTTTCAAATGTAGACATGACAGGTTTTTGAGGGGCAACTGGCCCAGGAACCTGTACACCAGTTGATTAAGGGGTTGACGGGGGGCAAAGCGCCGAAGCTCAACCCCCGCCAATACAATTATGCGAGCACAACACACCACACAGTGCTTTATAACGCACCAATGGGCCATCAACAGAGCCTTTTACCACCACCATAAATATCAAGTGAATGTCAAATCACGTGTAAAGTAACGATAAAATGCGATAACACGAGACAAAATTATTAAACTCACGACAGGGAATATTTTTTTGATGCCATTACAACCAGCCCAGGGAGGGGGGGAGGGGAGGAAGGGGGTGGTGGAATGGAAAATGTGGGGGGGGGGGGGAGGGATAGAATGGGATAGAATGGAATGGGATAACAGGGGAGGGAGCAGCGAGGGAGCGACCACCAGCCAGCTACAGTAAGATCCTCGTGGACGGTTAAACAGCAAACAATATTAAAGGTTAACAATAAGAGCTACGTTTAAATTAGCGTTTAGAGGGGAAAGTGAAAGCCCATAGTGAAGGGGAGAGCAAGGCGGAGAGGGAGAGGGAAGGGGGACCAAGCTTACGGGAAGGAGAGTAGGCCGGAAGAGGAAGGGGAAATGGGAGGGGAGAGAGGACCTAAGAGACATGGGTCGAGAAGGGAATTTGACCTAAGACAGATAAGGCGGAGAACAACTTCGACTCAGTAATTATATATCATCCACACAAGCTGATCTAGAGACGAGTCTGGCTGGTAGTGGAGGAAGTACGTCTAGACGAAACAAATGTTTTGTATTTGTCGATATCCGAGGAGCACTTGATTCCTTCAACAGTTGAAATCCAGTCTTCATGTCCATAGTTGAGGATTGTAAGAAAATGATATATGAGATACAGCTGAAAGGTTACAAAGTGAAATTCGTGTGGATTCCATCTCATGTTGGAATAGTGCTCAACGAGGTGGCGGATGACCTGGCCAAACGTGCCACATCAAAATCACAAGTTGACATTGAATGTGTGTTAACAAAGAAGCAAATAAGAAGCAAATTAAGAAATATTCAGGGAGAGGCAGAAGTGGAGAGGAGAGGTATAATGTATGAGGGAAGTCAAACCATGCAACACTACATGTGTGTGAGTCAAAACACCAACATTTCACTTATGGTAAAAGGAGAAATGCTTGGAGTGACTGTGTACATGCGGCTCAGGCTTGGGTACAAATATTACTGGGAATATGGGATAGTTGTTAATAATAATGACACGAAGTGTGAACTATGTGGTATGTTAAGGTCTCACACCCTGCACCCATTATGTTGTTAATTGTCCGTTGATTAATGTATATAGCAACACTGAGATAAGGACTGTTCCTGAACAAATAACATGGATGTATCACAACGGAAAGATTGATAATATTCTGGAGAGATATAAGAATTTTGCATCAAGATTGTAACCTTATATTAAATTGTCTGAATGTCTATTGCAAATTGTCTATATATACTTGGTCATAAAATTGTGTGTGTGTACGTCTGGTAACATACTACATGTGACAAGGAAGAAATGTGTATGTTTATCTCTCAGAATGTTCGGTAATATGTTGATTGTTTGCGATGTGTGTGTTTATATGTGAACACGTTGTACTGAACGGGGTGAGAATAGCTTGAGCTACCTCATTCCTTTGTGTGTATTTATACCTCAATAAACTTATTTCAATTTCAAGAGGAAGGAGCGTTATGAAAGCGGTCTGTGACTGTTACTCCTGCTACTGCTACAGTTGCTGTAACTCACTGGTCACCAGCGGCTGGTGACGGAGGTGACGGAGGAATGTATTCTCCGCCAATAACGGCGGGGGCAGCTGTAGAGGGCCAATAACGGTAATTACACATCCCTAAAGTCACTGATCATTCTATACAGCGCGTCCAACCTCCGGTAAGACTCGGTCCAGTGTAATCCTCTTCGCTGCATTGCTCTCCCCAACTACACTTGCACCACACAACTGTCCCCAACCAATTGCAGCAACAGTAGCATACAGTATATAGATCAAATCATCACCGTGACCCCGTCACCCCCCCCCTCACCATTCACAGCCACAGCACCCTCCTACCAACTACCCTCGGGCGACCAATTACACCAGCGCACACAACCCTACGACTCGACCCCGGGGGCGTCTGTTCCAGCGTCTACTCCCACCGGGCATTAAAATACTTCGTAGGGGGGAACTGACAATTTGAATAGTATTACACATGCATAACAAACACAGCTGAGGGTCGAGTGGATGGGAAGGAGAGGGGAGGGGGAGGGAAGGGGACGGGAGGGGAGGGGACGGGAGGGGAGGGAAGGGAAGGGGAGGAGGGGAAAGCCTGGCATAACAAACTGAGCCTTATGTAGCCGGTGCTGAAGGGCCCAAGCCCTATCGTTGCTACACCACGTTAGACCAGGGCGTATAAGCCACACATTAAAATAATGAAAAGCTAACAAAATGAATGAGGGGGAGGGAAGGGGGAAGGGATAGACTGTGGGAGGAAGAGAGAAGGGGTGGCTGTTGGAGGAAGGGGGGTGTGGAGAAAATGAGAAGAACAAATAAATTAGATAGAAGGGAAGAGAGGGAGAAAGCAGATTTCAAAACAATACAGCAGAACGCAAAAAAGGCAAAAGAAAACGTGGAAATACTTTACGGCAGACTGAGCCAAAAGAGCGTCCTACTGGTGTCTTGGAGGTAACAAGTCACTGATGGTCACACACCTTCCCGTTTCACCTGTTCCTTGTTAAGTATATTCCTCAATTCTTAATTATTTATTTTTCTTCACCTCGACCAAAGATGACATTTGGAGAAATCCTCTTCCAACTAAACCCAGATGCAAGAGCACTAGTCAGAGGAGAGATAGAAGCCCTAAACCAGAATATAATCAACAAGGAATATGCTGTCGTGTATATATATATATATATATATATATATATATATATATATTTATTTATTTTACAACCACAATACAATACGGTTCTCATCTCACTACAATACAATTATCCACAATGTAATACAAATACAATTAAAATTACAATTAAATACAATTAACATGCACAATACCAGACACTTACAAGGTCACACTACATAGAGGGTGACGTAACATAATTAACAATACTAAACGGAAGAGGAAAATCCCTTTCTTTTGATTGGGTGCTCCGAAGGACAGCAGTTGGACGCAAAAATATATATTATTTGCATGTTAATTTGTGTTTCCAAAATATGGACAGGGATGAAAAATCTTATCTGTTCTTTTCGGACGGTCGGCGCGTCAATGCATAAAATTACGTTCACAACTGCAACAAAAAAGACCCCATGCTATTTACTGCATAAAAGCTTTACTAATTATTAGCGTGGACATGGTAATGGCAGGATGTGTAGGTGCTGGTGGTGGTTGTGCGTGGTGGTGATGGTGGTGGTTGTGCGGGGTAGTGGTGGTGCATGGTGGTGGTGGTGGTGGTGATGGTGGTGCATGGTGGTGGTTGTGCAGGGTAGTGGTGGTGCATGGTGGTGGTGGTGCGTGGTGATGGTGGTGCGTGGTGATGGTGGTGCATGTGCAGGGTAGTGGTGGTGTTGTAGGGTAGTGGTGGTAGTGGTGGTGGTGCAAGGTAGTGGTGGTGGTGGTGGTGGTGGTGATGATGGTGGTTGTGCAGGGTAGTGGTGGTGTTGTAGGGTAGTGGTGGTAGTGGTGGTGGTGCGTGGTGATGGTGGTGCATGTGCAGGGTAGTGGTGGTGTTGTAGGGTAGTGGTGGTAGTGGTGGTGGTGCAAGGTAGTGGTGGTGGTGGTGGTGTTGTAGGGTAGTGGTGGTAGTGGTGGTTGTGCAGGGTAGTGGTGGTGGTGGTGGTGGTGCATGGTGGTGGTTGTGCAGGGTAGTGGTGGTGCATGGTGGTGGTGGTGCGTGGAGGTGCATGTGCAGGGTAGTGGTGGTGTTGTAGGGTAGTGGTGCAAGGTAGTGGTGGTGTTGTAGGGTAGTGGTGGTTGTGCAGGGTAGTTGTGGTGGTGGTGTTGTAGGGTAGTGGTGGTAGTGGTGGTGCACGTAATGGTGGTACTGGTGGTGCACGTAATGGTGGTAGTGGTGGTGGTAAGTCTAGAAGTCTAAATGAAGGCTGAACACTTTACGTGGCATTGAAAGTCTAAATTAAAGTTTAAGTTTACTTTAGTTTAAAAGGCTTACAAGATAGGTAGCCCCACACACACACACACACACACACACACACACACACACACACACACACACACACACACACACACACAAAATCATTAAAGGTCAGCTAAACACCAATCACATTAAAGCAACCAATCAGCCAATGAACAACCCGGAATTAGCATTTATAATTTAGCGTTGGTAATGATTATGTGGATTAATATGCAGATGAGGTGGCGTAACTCACACTACACCATGTTGACCTGACGAGGGTGTGTGACGGTGTACACTGGTGAGGCTGTGACGGTGAGGTGGCGTAACTCACACTACACCATGTTGACCTGACGAGGGTGTGTGACGCTGTACACTGGTGAGGCTGTGACGGTGAGGTGGCGTAACTCACACTACACCATGTTGACCTGACGAGGGTGTGTGACGGTGTACACTGACGAGGCTGTGTGTGACGATGTACACTGACGAGTCTGTGTGTGACGCTGTACACTGACGAGGCTGTGTGTGACGGTGTACACTGACGAGGCTGTGTGTGACGGTGTACACTGACGAGGCTGTGTGTGACGGTGTACACTGACGAGGCTGTGTGTGTGACGGTGTACACTGACGAGGCTGTGTGTGTGACGGTGTACACTGACGAGGCTGTGTGTGACGCTGTACACTGACGAGGCTGTGTGTGTGTGTGTGTGTGTGTGACGCTGTACACTGACGAGGCTGTGTGTGACGGTGTACACTGACGAGGCTCTGTGTGTGACGGTGTACACTGACGAGGCTGTGTGTGTGACGGTGTACACTGACGAGGCTGTGTGTGTGACGGTGTACACTGACGAGGCTGTGTGTGTGACGGTGTACACTGACGAGGCTGTGTGTGTGACCGTGTACACTGACGAGGCTCTGTGTGTGACGCTGTACACTGACGAGGCTGTGTGTGACGCTGTACACTGACGAGGCTGTGTGTGTGACGCTGTACACTGACGAGGCTGTGTGTGTGACGGTGTACACTGACGAGGCTCTGTGTGTGACGCTGTACACTGACGAGGCTGTGTGTGACGGTGTACACTGACGAGGCTGTGTGTGACGCTGTACACTGACGAGGCTGTGTGTGTGTGTGACGCTGTACACTGACGAGGCTGTGTGTGTGACGCTGTACACTGACGAGGCTGTGTGTGACGCTGTACACTGACGAGGCTGTGTGTGTGACGCTGTACACTGACGAGGCTGTGTGTGTGACGCTGTACACTGACGAGGCTCTGTGTGTGACGCTGTACACTGACGAGACTGTGTGTGTGACGCTGTACACTGACGAGGCTGTGTGTGTGACGCTGTACACTGACGAGGCTGTGTGTGTGACGCTGTACACTGACGAGGCTGTGTGTGTGACGCTGTACACTGACGAGGCTGTGTGTGTGACGCTGTACACTGACGAGGCTGTGTGTGTGACGCTGTACACTGACGAGGCTGTGTGTGTGACGCTGTACACTGACGAGGCTGTGTGTGTGACGCTGTACACTGACGAGGCTGTGTGTGTGACGCTGTACACTGACGAGGCTGTGTGTGTGACGGTGTACACTGACGAGGCTGTGTGTGACGGTGTACACTGACGAGGCTCTGTGTGTGTGTGACGCTGTACACTGACGAGACTGTGTGTGTGACGCTGTACACTGACGAGGCTGTGTGTGTGACGCTGTACACTGACGAGGCTGTGTGTGTGACGCTATACACTGACGAGGCTGTGTGTGTGACGGTGTACACTGACGAGGCTCTGTGTGTGACGCTGTACACTGGCGAGGCTGTGTGTGACGCTGTACACTGGCGAGGCTGTGTGTGACGCTGTACACTGGCGAGGCTGTGTGTGACGCTGTACACTGGCGAGGCTGTGTGACGCTGTACACTGGCGAGGCTGTGTGTGTGTGTGTGACGGTGTACACTGACGAGGCTGTGTGTGTGTGACGATGTACACTGGCGAGGCTGTGTGTGTGTGTGACGGTGTACACTGACGAGGCTGTGTGTGTGTGACGGTGTACACTGGCGAGGCTGTGTGTGTGTGACGGTGTACACTGACGAGGCTGTGTGTGACGCTGTACACTGACGAGGCTGTGTGTGTGTGTGTGACGCTGTACACTGACGAGGCTCTGTGTGTGTGACGGTGTACACTGACGAGGCTGTGTGTGACGCTGTACACTGACGAGGCTGTGTGTGACGCTGTACACTGACGAGGCTGTGTGACGGTGTACACTGACGAGGCTGTGTGTGACGGTGTACACTGACGAGGCTCTGTGTGTGTGTGACGCTGTACACTGACGAGGCTGTGTGTGACGCTGTACACTGACGAGGCTGTGTGTGACGGTGTACACTGACGAGGCTGTGTGTGACGGTGTACACTGACGAGGCTGTGTGTGACGGTGTACACTGACGAGGCTGTGTGTGACGCTGTACACTGACGAGGCTCTGTGTGTGTGTGACGCTGTACACTGACGAGGCTGTGTGTGTGTGACGCTGTACACTGACGAGGCTGTGTGTGTGACGCTGTACACTGACGAGGCTGTGTGTGTGTGACGCTGTACACTGACGAGGCTGTGTGTGTGTGACGCTGTACACTGACGAGGCTGTGTGTGTGTGTGACGCTGTACACTGACGAGGCTGTGTGTGTGTGTGACGCTGTACACTGACGAGGCTGTGTGTGTGTGACGCTGTACACTGACGAGGCTGTGTGTGTGACGCTATACACTGACGAGGCTGTGTGTGTGTGTGACGCTATACACTGACGAGGCTGTGTGTGTGTGACGCTGTACACTGACGAGGCTGTGTGTGTGTGTGACGCTGTACACTGACGAGGCGGTGTGTGTGTGTGACGCTGTACACTGACGAGGCTGTGTGTGTGTGTGACGCTGTACACTGACGAGGCTGTGTGTGTGTGTGACGCTGTACACTGACGAGGCTGTGTGTGTGTGTGACGCTGTACACTGACGAGGCTGTGTGTGTGTGTGACGCTGTACACTGACGAGGCTGTGTGTGTGACGCTATACACTGACGAGGCTGTGTGTGTGTGTGACGCTATACACTGACGAGGCTGTGTGTGTGTGTGACGCTATACACTGACGAGGCTGTGTGTGTGTGACGCTGTACACTGACGAGGCTGTGTGTGTGTGTGACGCTGTACACTGACGAGGCTGTGTGTGTGTGTGACGCTGTACACTGACGAGGCTGTGTGTGTGTGACGCTGTACACTGACGAGGCTGTGTGTGTGTGTGTGACGCTATACACTGACGAGGCTGTGTGTGTGTGTGACGCTGTACACAGACGAGGCTGTGTGTGTGTGTGGCGCTGTACACTGACGAGGCTGTGTGTGTGTGTGGCGCTGTACACTGACGAGGCTGTGTGTGTGACGCTGTACACTGACGAACCTGTTTCTCCCTCCTTCCCTACATATGTACGCGGCCCCAGTGAAGGATCAAGAGGAGAGTACCTGGGAAGATCATCACGGTGCGGCCTATTGATCTGCGGCCGGCCACCTGTACACCTCGCCGCATGCGGCCCTGCTCAGGTAAGCTCCAAGTAAGCTCACCCCCCCCCCCCCCCCCAATGAGTTTAGCAGCAACTTACACCTGGCCTTCGGGAAGCAAAGCAAGACCAAGAGAATTATCCCTTAGCGTCATTCACCGTTATCTTGAGGTGATTTCGGGGCTTAGTGTCCCCGCGGCCCGGTCCCCGACCAGGCCTCCACCTCCAGGAAGCAGCCCGTGACAGCTGATTAACTCCCAGGTATCTATTTACTGCTAGGTAACAGAGGCATCAGGGTGAAAGAAACTCTGCCCATTGGTTCTTGCCGGCGCCCGGGATCGAACCCAGGACCACGCGTCCAGTGTTCTGTCCGCTCAGCCACCGGTTCCCTTGCAGAAAAACTGACCCTTGCACACACTACGACGACCGCAGCTTCCCAAGAGCTGGAGCTCAACCCGCGCAAGCACAACTAGGTGAGCACAGCTCATTTAGACTACTCTCGTAGCGGGTTCCTTTATCTCGGTCAACAAAGACCTACCTTGAAGTTACCTTGAGGTGCTTCCGGGGCTTAGTGTCCCCGCGGCCCGGTCGTCGACCAGGGCTCCTGGTTGCTGGACTGATCAACCAGGCTGTTGGACGCGGCTGCTCGCAGCCTGACGTATGAGTCACAGCCTGGTTGATCAGGTATCCTCTGGAGGTGCTTATCCAGTTCTCTCGTGAACACTGTGAGGGGTCGGCCAGTTATGTCCCTTATGTGTAGCATGGACGAAAACGCAAAGTTCCTTTCATACCTTGACTCTTAATAAGAGACAATCTCAGGTCTTTTGGAGTCTTAGCGTAAATCCGGACTGCAAATTACCACTGGCCTATACTCGATATCATATATAATAAAGAGCAGCACTTTAAACTCGATATCATAAACTCAAGGGGAATGAATGTCCCCGGCTGACCTCTTGGCTGGTGGCCTGGTCAATCACTTGCAACTACTTGGGCTGGACGGTAAAGGGACGGTCTTGTTTCATGCAGGTCGGCGTTCAAGCCCTCCCGACTGTCCAAGTGGTTGAGCACCATTCCTTCCCCCCGTCCCGTCTCAAATCCTTATCCTGATCCCTTCCAAGTGCTATATAGTCGTAATGGCTTTGCGCTTTTCCCCCCTGATCATTCCCTTCCCCTCGCAGTTTGATGCACGAATCACAGCCCCGTTGATCAATATGGAGGTGTTCATCAAGTTCTCTTTTCGAACACCGTGAGAGGTCGGCCAGTTATGCCCCTGATGTGCCGAAGGAGGTTGGAAAGTCTTGGTTCCTTAATTAATGTTGATAGAATTGTCTCTCAGAGTGCCTGTTGCACCTCTGCTTTTCAATGGGGATATTTTGCACTTCCTGCCATGCCTCCTGGTCACATGTGGAGTTGTGCAGATTTGAAACCAGTTCCTCTAATATTTTCCAAATATAAATTATTAATGTATCTCTCGCCTGCGCTCTGGAGAATTATTGTTGTTTTAGATTTAGCTACTCAGAACGAAGTGTCCATGTAGCACGGTCTATGGTGAGCCCGTAATTGAGTTCGGTTATTCGCCAGAACTTTGTTACTGTGATATTTGGGTCTATGCTCTGGAGAATACAGTTATATACATTTTAAACGTCCTCAGAAGTGAGGCTGGCCAGATTAATTGATGAAGATTAAGCCACCGAAGAGGTGGCACGGGCATGAATAGCCCGTAAGAGGCTGGCCAATCGAGCCGTATGTTTTATAGCTTCTCTCGGTGAATCAAATGACTGAACTGAACCGAGATGAGGTGAAGTGGGGGTGGAGGCGGCGACCATACGCAGGCCAGCACGGCGGCCATACGCAGGCCAGCACGGCGGCCATACGCAGGCCAGCACGGCGGCCACACGCAGACCAGCACGGCGGCCACACGCAGGCCAGCACGGCGGCCACACGCAGGCCAGCACGGCGGCCACACGCAGGCCAGCACGGCGGCCATACGCAGGCCAGCACGGCGGCCACACGCAGACCAGCACGGCGGCCACACGCAGGCCAGCACGGCGGCCACACGCAGGCCAGCACGGCGGCCACACGCAGGCCAGCACGGCGGCCACACGCAGGCCAGCACGGCGGCCACACGCAGGCCAGCACGGCGGCCACACGCAGGCCAGCACGGCGGCCACACGCAGGCCAGCATGGCGGCCACACGCAGGCCAGCATGGCGGCCACACGCAGGCCAGCACGGCGGCCACACGCAGGCCAGCATGGCGGCCACACGCAGGCCAGCATGGCGGCCACACGCAGGCCAGCATGGCGGCCAGTTCAATCACATTATGTCCAGTTGACTACAGAGGCAAGGCGCCGGTCATGCAACTGGCACAGAGGTGCCCATCCTATTACAGCAATTATGGCGATCATTAATTAACTGCAATCTACCTCGGCTTATATTACACTTCCAACTGAATACACAACAACTTCAAAGCACTTATACACAAGTGTATGCATGCATGCACGAATGCACATGCGCGCACGCACAACACACACACACACACACAGGTGTAGGCTGACTCCATACACAGTTTCAAATGTAGATATGATAGAGCCAAGTAGGGTCAGGAATCTGTACACCAGTTGATTGACGGTTGAGAGGCGGGACCAAAGAGCCAAAGCTCAACCCCCGCAAGCACAATTAGGTGAGTACAATTAGGTGAGTACACACACACACACACAACACACACACACACAGTGGTAGACGGTTGGAACAAGTTAGGGAAGAAGGTGGTGGAGGCCAAGACCGTCAGTAGTTTCAAAGCGTTATATGACAAAGAGTGCTGGGTAGACGGGACACCACGAGCGTAGCTCTCATCCTGTAACTACACTTAGGTAATTACACTTAGGTAATTACACACACACACACACACACACACACACACACACACACAGGGCTCTGTACTCGGTCCTATCTTGTTTCTGATATATGTAAATGATCTCCCGGAGGGTATCGATTCATTTCTCTCAATGTTTGCGGACGATGCTAAAATTATGAGAAGGATTAAAACAGAAGAGGACTGTTTGAGGCTTCAAGAAGACCTAGACAAGCTGAAGGAATGGTCGAACAAATGGTTGTTAGAGTTTAACCCAACCAAATGTAATGTAATGAAGATAGGTGTAGGGAGCAGGAGGCCAGATACAAGGTATCATCTGGGAGAGGAAATTCTTCAGGAGTCAGAGAAGGAAAAAGACTTGGGGGTTGATATCACGCCAGACCTGTCTCCTGCAGCACATATCAAGCGGATAACATCAGCGGCATATGCCAGGCTGGCCAACATACGAACGGCATTCAGAAACTTGTGTAAAGAATCGTTCAGAACTTTGTATACCACATATGTCAGGCCAATCCTGGAGTATGCAGCCCCAGCATGGAGTCCATATCTAGTCAAGGATAAGACTAAACTGGAAAAGGTTCAAAGGTTTGCCACCAGACTAATACCCGAGCTGAGAGGTATGAGCTACGAGGAGAGACTACGGGAATTAAACCTCACTTCGCTGGAAGACTAAAGAGTTAGGGGGGACATGATCACCACATTCAAGATTCTGAAGGGGATTGATAGGGTAGATAAAGACAGTCTTTTTAACACAAGGGGAACACGCACAAGGGGACACAGGTGGAAACTGAGTGCCCAAATGAGCCACAGAGATATTAGAAAGAACTTTTTTAGTGTCAGAGTGGTTGACAAATGGAATGCATTAGAGGGTGATGTGGTGGAGGCTGACTCCATACACAGTTTCAAGTGTAGATATGACAGAGCCCGATAGGCTCAGGAATCTGTACACCTGTTGATTGACGGTTGAGAGGCGGGACCAAAGAGCCAGAGCTCAACCCCCGCAAACACAACTAGGTGAGTACAACTAGGTGAGTACACACACACTAAATGTCTGGTTTTGCTGTTATTTTTAATATCCAACTTCTACAATATTACAATAAATCCATAAAATTACGTTGAAGAAGTTGTCACTTTAGTCAAATCTTCTCATTACGACTTAAAGGCTTTAGCATGGAAAATCATACACAATAAAACATTCCAATTGATAAAATCTTGAGAGGAGGGCGGTGCCTGGGGAGGCCCGGGACGAAGGTTCGAGCCCACCGCCAGCCTCCAAACATTTTCTCATGGAAATCAGACTTCACGGATTACTGAAACGCGCCCAATCAATTTTTTTGTTGGAGTAAATCCATTATGTTAGACACCATTACAGGCGAGACATTACACCTAGTCCACTTGCACATGTCGGCCCCCCTCCCAATGGTCGAAGCGGTTGGGCACCGTTCCTTCTATCCGTTTTCACATCCCGGCTCCTTGATCTCCTATCCTTCCCATTGTGGCTTAGTGCCTTTTCCTCATAATTTTCCCTTATTTCTCAGAGGATTCTCATAGGATCTCACAGACTTCTCATAGGTTTCCCCTCTATATTTTCTTGAGACGAAGATACAGCTTCTCGATATTGCGAGCACGTTGGCAAGACGAGCCACTTAAGTGTTCTCCGGGTAGTTAGGGCGAGAGGTGTGACAGAGTAGTTACCTTCGTGCAAAGGGAACTTGTAATTGGGAGTCATAAGTGGCGTCTCTTGCTGGGGAGTTTATTCCTGAGGGAAACTCTCTGGGGATAGGGGGAGGGGGGGGGGAGTTAAGCTATGTGAGAGCGGAGGGAAGGGGAATATGTATGTCGTGGACATTATATCACCCACCCCCTTCCATATCCACGCCCAACCATCCACCCCTTCCAACCATTTAATAACTTTTGTGCTCAAAAAACGACACAAACTTTTTGTCTAGCCAATTAAATAAGGAAGGATAGTGGAGGGGGGAGAGGTAACTAGGAGTGGGAAACGAGAAGTAGGATGGAGAAGTAGGAAGTAAACGAGGGAGGAAACGAGAAGTAGCCATAAAGGTTAATCACCCCCCACCCCCCCAGCACCATCACCCCACCCCACCAGCACCATCACCCCACCCTCTTCCGCCAGTACCAATTAGGGCCATATTGATCTGGTTCGATACAAGTTTGACTCCATCTCTTGTCCCGAAATCATCTAAAGGTTGTCCTCTGGTGGAGAGGTTAATGACACGAGCACAGCTACGCCCCCCCCCTCCTTTCTCCATCACAGTGTACACGCTCCCTCTCTCCACCACACTCTCCCTCCCTCCACCACTCACAGGAGTGGAACGGGGAATTTTGCGACGCCAGACTACGATGAGATGAATGTAACTGGGAGAGACGGAAAGGGAAGGAAAGAGAAGGGAAGGGAAAAGGTAATTGGAAGGGCAAGAAAGGGTACTGGGAATGCTTTACGTATTACATACAACCAGTAAACACAATCTGTTTACTCAGCCTCCCCATGGGGGTGCCTCTCCACCTCGCGTGGGGGGGGGGAGACGGCACCTCCGGTAATTATTCATGTTACAGTGAATACTGTCACTGTTGTGGCGAGTTTTGTGGGTGGTAGGTAACCCTCTAAAGTAGGTAGGTAGGTACGTAGGTAACCCTCAAAAGTACGTAGGTAGGTACGTAGGTAACCCTACGTCCAGTAACGTAGGTGCGTTACTGGACGTGTACTCAGTACTGGGCGCGTTACTGGACGTGTACTCAGTACTGGGCGCGTTACTGGACGTGTACTCAGTACTGGGCGCGTTACTGGACGTGTACTCAGTACTGGGCGCGTTACTGGACGTGTACTCAGTACTGGGCGCGTTACTGGACGTGTACTCAGTACTGGGCGCGTTACTGGACGTGTACTCAGTACTGGGCGCGTTACTGGACGTGTACTCAGTACTGGGCGCGTTACTGGACGTGTACTCAGTACTGGGCGCGTTACTGGACGTGTACTCAGTACTGGGCGCGTTACTGGACGTGTACTCAGTACTGGGCGCGTTACTGGACGTGTACTCAGTACTGGGCGCGTTACTGGAGCATGCTGCGCCCTCTGGCTGCCCACCACCACAAGCCGGCAAACTGATTAGTATTTTTACCCAGTTCAGCCGTAATTGACAAATGACATTAGCTCTCCAACTTTGCATAACTGAATGTTGGTTGTGGTCACAGCTAATATATTTGCACGTAGACGCGAATTCTAAAAGGAAATATATATATTATTTCAGCGGGTACCGCGTGGGCGAGAGGGCGCGAGGGCGAGCGAGAGAGAGAAGAGAGAAGAGAGAAGAGAGAAGAGAGAAGAGAGAAGAGAGAAGAGAGAGAGAGAGAGAGAGAGAGAGAGAGAGAGAGAGAGAGAGAGAGAGAGAGGGGGGGGAGGGAGATGGAGGGAGAGAGAGGGAGAAGGGGAGAGAGAGAGGGAGAAGGGGAGAGAGAGAGAGAGAGAGAGAGAGAGAGAGAGAGAGAGAGAGAGAGAGAGAGAGAGAGAGAGAGAGAGAGAGAGAGAGAGAGAGAGAGAGAGAGAGAGAGAGAAAGGGAGATGCGAAGAAAATGGAGGAAAAAAACGAGAATTTTATCTCCTCCAGTTCTTTCTTAATCCCCCCCCCCCGACCACGAAAGACGGCAGCGAGGGGGGGAGGAGGGGGTTGTGGTAGGGAGGTGGGGAGGGGGTTGGGGGGTGGGGGAGAAGGGGGGCACACGGCACACAATCATACATAACACGACCCCACTTATCAAAGGAGCTAGATAATTTACGGTGAGACGGAGGGTAAATTATTTACAACGAGACCTACCGTAAATCAGCCTCCCCCCCCCCTCAAACCGCCTCGGAAATGACGATACTCGTATATCAGAGGATTTATGGTTGAAAGGAGTGGCGGGGGGGGGGGAGGCAAACTAGGAAGAAGGGATAGAAGGAGGAAGGAGGAATAGGCACAGGACTCGCAAGGATGAATTGGAGGAGACAAGGCAGAAGATGGACTTGTTAACAGGGGTGGGGAGTAAGATGGGGGGGGGAGAGTGGTGGTGATTGAGATAGTGGTTGAGGGGGAAGGGGGAGGGGAGGGGGAGGGGGAGGGGGAGGAGAATAGTATTAGAGATAGAAGGAACAAAAGCTAGAGCAGCAAGGCAGAGGATTTAAGACCAAGAGCAGACTAAACGAGGCAGACCCACACACACACACACACACACACACACACACACACACACACACACACACACACACACACACACACACACGCACGCGCGCGCGCACGCGTTACAAGGCTTAGAGAGGCGGGGTCCAAGAGCTAATAGCTCGATTCTGCAGGCACAAATAGCAATTGTATTGATTTCATTTCAATATTTCAAACACACGCAGCAACACTTTTTTAAGTGTTGATGAGTGTGTGTTGTTTCAAAATGCATTTACTCACACCTCCGGTTCCTACACCCGGTCACACATCCGGCTCCTACACCCGGTCACACACACCTGGCTCCTACACCCGCTCCCACAACACTTGCACAATAACCTCAGCCAAAGTGGCGACGTTCTTGCAAATTGCAGAACTTTATCGGGCGCGACTTTGATCAACATATTACTTGTCTAAGTTTCCCAGAAAACACATCATCAAATTCCGAACGTTAACTACTTTTTTTTTGGTCCTTGCAATTCAATATCCTGCAAGATGGGACGCGAGGGCAGGACAGTTTTTTGTCGGGATATTAATTTAGGAATTCAATGTAACTTTTTTTTGAGGGGTCGAGGAATGACAGTCCTGAGAAAAATATTTTGCCTGATCATCACGCTTAATCGCCTGAGGTGCACAGACTGCTTAGACGAGAAGGCGATCTCCATGATGCAGGGATCTTCAGGAGGGAGGAGGTGCCAGAGATCTTCCGGAGGGAGGAGGTGCCAGAGAAGTTCTTTAGGGAGGAGGTGCCAGAGATCTTCCGGAGGGAGGAGGTGGTGCCAGAGATCTTCCGGAGGGAGGAGGAGGTGCCAGAGATCTTCCGGAGGGAGGAGGTGGTGCCAGAGATCTTCCGGAGGGAGGAGGTGGTGCCAGAGATCTTCCGGAGGGAGGAGGAGGTGCCAGAGATCTTCTGGAGGGAGGAGGTGCCAGAGATCTTCCGGAGGGAGGAGGAGGTGCCAGAGATCTTCCGGAGGGAGGAGGAGGTGCCAGAGATCTTCCGGAGGGAGGAGGAGGTGCCAGAGATCTTCCGGAGGGAGGAGGAGGTGCCAGAGATCTTCCGGAGGGAGGAGGAGGTGCCAGAGATCTTCCGGAGGGAGGAGGAGGTGCCAGAGATCTTCCGGAGGGAGGAGGTGGTGCCAGAGATCTTCCGGATGGAGGAGGAGGTGCCAGAGATCTTCCGGAGGGAGGAGGAGGTGCCAGAGATCTTCCGGAGGGAGGAGGAGGTGCCAGAGATCTTCCGGAGGGAGGAGGTGCCAGAGATCTTCCGGAGGGAGGAGGTGCCAGAGATCTTCAGGAAGGAGGTACCAGATTGATTAGAAATATTATATTATATATAGGGGTCCCTAGGCCCTTAGGGAGCTGAGGGACCACCAGGGAGCCTAGTGGCCCCCAGGGAGCCTAGTGGCCCACCAGGGAGGCACTACAGTGGCCCCCCAAGGAGCCTAGTGATCCCCAGGGAGGCACTACAGTGGCCCCCAGGAAGCTTAAGGACCACCAAGGAGCCACTACAGTGGCCACAATACACTAAGTAAACACTCACTTGTCGTGGAGGACCCTGTGCGAGCGAGGACTCATGCAGTTGACGGACCACTCCGTGTTGCCGTGCTCGTTACAGATGGTGATGCTGAAGCGACCGTAGTTGGCTCTGATGAGGTTGATGACGTGGCCGGGGTCACACTCCATGTTGAGGGTCGAACCCTCGCAGGCGTAGGCCGTCCGGTACCGCGGCCGCTCTGAGGGGGGACACAAGACACACACACATGAGAGGTCACACATAACGTATTTGAATTAAATGTGAGGAGGGGAAAGCGCCAAGCCATTACGACTATATAGCACTTGGTCAGACCTAATGAATGAAAGCATTCACGTAGTTATTTATACACAACTGAATGTTAAAAGTTTTAGCAAAAAATATATTAAAGTTCCAGAAAGTTTATATCTATCTATCTATATATATATATATATATATATATATATATACATATATATATATAGGGGGGTACCACCACTGGTGTAATTATAGGGACCCACAGCCTCAGAGAAGGGAACACAGAGCACTCAGGGAAAAACTTGACATTTAACTCTGAATACGAAAGAGTGTTCACTTCTCCTACCACCCCCTTTTTTTTTTTTATTATGATGTACACTTTATTATGCAAGGTTATACAGTTACATATCTGATTTTATACAAAAAATGAACATTAAGAGGACACAAGAAAAAGTTCGCTTCCTAGAGGCTGTAGATTTCCTCGAACTCCTCCGACGCCGGGCAGGAACCGAGGATGCAGCGGGCATTTCCCCTCTGGATCGCGACACTGAGGCGCTGAAAGAGAAAACTTGCTGCTCTAGGGTCTCTTGTGGTGTCAATGAGCTTGGAACCAAGATCCTTAAGAAACCTTCTTGCACTCTCACCCCATGGGCCTAGGGTCTCAGACCCTATTGGAACGAAATTGTACCTTTGATCTAATTGCCTGTACTTGACTGACTTTTGTTTTTCTCTGTGTGTCGCTGCGGCTCCTGCCGTGCCGGCAGAGAGGGTGATGTATGTCGTTGCCAGGGTGGATACGCAAGTATAGTCCCATGCTAACTGCCTGCCACCCTTCCACGGACGCAGTGTGATTCCGTCTGGTCGGCCGGCAAAGCTAACAGAGTCATGGTTCAGTAGGTTGCGGGGCTCTCTCTCCGCTGGACACTGAGCAGAGGCAAGGCTTCTTTTAATGATGTCGTTGACTTCGTCGTGTCTAGTGTGCCAACCACCCGATTTTCCACAGTGCAGGCCATGCAATCCATATTCGTCAGCATCTGCCTCGCCGCAAATACACCTGTGAACAGTGTGGATAGGGGCAGCAAGGCGGAGAGCGACTGCAATACGGAGCTCCTGCGGATCAAGACGTGTGCCTGTCGCAGACATAGGGACTGCCAGAAGGAAGTCCCCTGCATGGGAAGCCTGCACAGCTGTGAGGCGTGCACGATCACTGGGGGTTGTTGCTGCCTCCAGCAAAGCTGTGGCTTCTTTGTCTACAATGGGGCTGTCCCAACTGGATTGTTTCTTGGCTTTCGGCATGGCTGGTCTGAGTGCTGGGTCTGTCATGGCACCCCATTTCGTGTCACATTCCGTGTAGTGGGGGTCCTGTATCCCCGCTACATCACTCAGGGTGTCAGGTAGAATTTCCTTAACCAGGTCATCTGATGCTGAGGAGGAAGACAGGAAGGCTGGGACTGCAATTTGGGTGGCGGTGCGGACACCCAAGCCACCGAGCCTGACAGGAAGAGTGGCTTGTTTCCACTGGCATTCGTTGAGAGAGAGGTTAACAACTTTTTCCAGCATGGTCTTCAGTAGGAGGTCATACTCGTCAAGCTTTGGGTTGTTGTAAGA
>NC_091217.1:2407742-2412742 GCF_040958095.1 Procambarus clarkii | reverse complement strand
CCCGAGAGTTATTATCCCGCAGAGGGAATCGAACCTGGGGCCCGACTGCTCTTGCCCTGAACAGGTACAAGGAGCAGAATAGTCTCCCCTCACGCCAACCATTTTCATTCAGAAAAAAAGTCAGGAGTAACTCAAATACAGAGATAAATATGGCGTCCTATTATATCAACCCGTCCTCTCAAAAAGAACGTCACTTTTCGCTGGTATGCGCACTATGGCCAAATTTGGACGTAATTTAAAATGAAATCGACTCACAAAAGTGACGTTCTGTTCCGTTTTCTGTTTGAGCCGTCCGGCGTACGCGCAGAGGTTATAAGAGGACACTTTAAATTCACGTTTTTCATAACGTTTTGAAACTTTATGAGAATTTCCTGCCCACCTAACCTATCAGAGGACCCTTAACTTACTGTTGTTGAAAAAAAAATTCCAAATTTATTTTCATTTTTTTTTTCATTTTCAAATTACGTCCAAATTCGGCCATACGGGCAAACGGCCAAAAGCGACGTTCTTTTTAAGAGGACAGGTTGATTATATCTCTTTCCTTCCTCCTGCTCCCTACTCCAGGCGTCAGCGCACTCTACCCTCTATCTCCAGACGTCCCCCCCCACCTCCCTCTACCCTCTATCTCCAGACGTCCCCCCTCCCTCCACCATCTATCCCAGGCCTCTGCTATCCCGGAGGCTCGCGGGGGCTCGTCACAAACCCACTCAGGGATCCAAAATTACTTGCTTATTGGCCACTTAAATTTTCCCTGGTGAAATGGAAACCATGTCTAGCTAACGCAGGGGGGGGGGAGATGGGGAGGGGGGGGAGATGGGGAGGGGGGGGGGAGATGGGGAGGGAGGGGGTCGTGGGGAGGAACGGGTAGAGGAGAAAGGTGGGAGAGAAAAAGAGTAAGAAGAGGAAGAGAAGAGGAAGATAGGTGGGAAAGTGAAAGGGGTAAAGAAGATCGAGGACGACTGAAAGGAGAAACAGATAACACGAGGGAGAAAAATTAATGAGAAGGTTTAATGTTAACGAATAGAAGGAAGACATAGCCTAAGATACAGAGATGGAATAGGGAGAGAGAGAAGACAAGAAAAACAAAACCTGACAAGCGAAGACTAAAAGAAAAAGAGGACGATGAACCAATACTGAAGAGTATATTTCATCACCAAACTAGCCCGGGATGACGAGGACACCATGTGTTTATAAGAGGGCGAGAGAGGCAGCAAGCTGACTGCTCAACACGACCACCTCATCATCATCATCATCATCATCACGGTATTCATGGCGGACGTCGTGTCGTGACAGCTGTCAACCCAACACTCTGGTGTCGTCAATGATAGCGCCGGACACATTATAGCAGCCTACCACTACCACGATAACCACTCAAGCGATAACAATTGCAGCTTGCTATTATATATATATATATATATATATATATATATATATATATATATATATATATATATATATATAATAAAATAATAATAAATAAGGGATGGAAGAAGACAATATGCAGCACCCGGTGGAACCTCACAGGGCTCCCCTGGGTGCTGCAAATTCTCTTCTTCGAGACAAAGGGTCCCTACAAATACAACTAGGGCGAGGTACTCTATAATTTCTAAGCCAATTTATGCCACCGTCATCTTAAAAAAAAACAGAAATCGTACATCTGATAACCATTCTGAAGGTACAATGAAGACAACTCAATCAGATTCATCTTTTAAGACCTAAACATATTTCTAAGTTTATTTAAAAACTAAATTACAATAGGAGAAAAAGACAAAATTTTACATTTAAAAAAAAACGGAGTTAAGACCCATGAGGTAAGAGCTCTTTCTCTAGCCTCTAGAGAGCTGTAGAGGCGTGCCCTAGCAAGCTACCCCTCTACCACCCCCTCACGGAGCTAACTCGTGCCCCGGGGAAGCTAACTCTGCCACAGCTATGTTACAGACAGTGTTTCACAGCTCAAGTTGTCGGCGCGGGTAAGTTACAGCAAGTGTTAACATGGCCAGGAAGTTGGTGGAGGGGGACTGTCAGGCTTGAAACAAAATACTTGCTGGAGAAAGTTGACTGACTTGAGCGGCGAGGCGGGGCAGGTCAGCGGCGAGGCGGGGTCAGCGGCGAGGCAAGGCGATGACAGTAGCGGTGGGTATGTGGCCCGGTGGGCCGCTCCAAGCAACAGCCTGGTGGACCAAACTCTCACAAGTCGAGCCTGGCCTCGGGCCGGGCTTGGGGAGTAGAACAACTCCCTGAACCCCATCAAGCAGGTATCAAGCAAGCAGTGATGATGCAGATGGGTCTGGTGCTCAGCTGCAGGTAGTGGTGACGGTTGCTGTGGTGACCGTGGCGTGGTGACCGTGGCGTGGTGACCGTGGCGTGGTGACCGTGGCGTGGTGACCGTGGCGTGGTGACCGTGGCGTGGTGACTGTGGCGTGGTGACCGTGGCGTGGTGGCCGTGGCGTGGCCGTTAGTGCGGCGGTGGAGTCTTACCAAGTTGATGAACCCAAGATAGCAGAAAAAACCCAAGAGTGAAACGTGAGTTCATATGACCGTAGAGTTCTTCCAAAACTTACTGACTCCCAGGGGCACAGAGCAAAGGGTCTCGAATCTCCTTTATATGGATACCATCACACATAAACATAACCCATCATGATGAGACAGACACTGCAGCCAAATTACGAGGAAAGGCTGCGTGAACTGCACCTCACGTCGCTGGAAGACAGAAGAGCTCGGGGGAGACATGATCACCACACAAAATTCTCAGGGGAATTGACAGGGTAGACAAGGATGGATTATTTAACACGGGTGGAACAGGAACAAGGGGACACAGGTGAAAGCTGAGTACCCAGATGAGCCACAGAGACATTAGAAAGAACTTTTTCAGTGTCATAGTTAGTAAATGGAATCCACTAGGAAGTGATGTGGTGGAGGCTGACTCCATACACAGTTTCAAATGTAAATATGATAGAGCCCACTAGGCTCAGGAACCTGTACACCAGTTGATTGACAGTTGAGAGGTGGGACCAAAGAGCCAGAGCTCATCCCCCGCAAGCACTACTAGATGAGTACAACTAGGTGAGTACACAACTCCACTAATAAAACACATTATGGAGAAAGCCTCCCAAAAGCGTATGTGCATTATAATATATTTTGGTCATTACTGGAATTGCTGGGACTTCAGCAGGACAGCCAACTCCCTCCCTCCCTCCCTCTACCAGGTAGCCAGGTGTAGGTAGGTAGATAAGTAGATAGGTAGGTGTAGGTGGGGGGTACCAATGTACCATTTGGTACTAAAGGGTACCATTGTGAGACTGCTGGTTATGTTGGCGAGGAGTGAGTGTGGTTGTCTAAGGGGTGAAAACCGTGCCAGGGAGGGTGCCTGTACACCCCTGTAAACCCAACCCATGATCCTTATAGCACACGTCGCATTTTGACGTACAGTTTACCTATGGTCTGGAGCGTACCTAAAAGGCCCAAACACTGTCGTTCAAGAAAATGAAAGCGGCTCGCTGAAATTGAAATAATATCCCGTTTTCTGTTCGTGAGTCCCCTGGTAGGTTAGGATAAAGGAACCTTAGTACGACAGTTTCTGGACGTTGGGAACGCTGGCGTGAACGGTGGTGACCAGCCCAGGCACTCCCAGGGTGTGCTGAGTGGTCGTACTCCCCCTGTGAGTGGTCGTACTCCACCCTGTGAGTGGTCGTACTCCACCCTGTGAGTGGTCGTACTCCACCCTGTGAGTGGTCGTACTCCACCCTGTGAGTGGTCGTACTCCACCCTGGGAGTGGTCGTACTCCACCCTGGGAGTGGTCGTACTCTACCCTGGGAGTGGTCGTACTCTACCCTGGGAGTGGTCGTACTCTACCCTGGGAGTGGTCGTACTCCCCATGGGAGTGGTCGCACTGCCCTGGGAGTGGTCGTACTCCCCCTGGGAGTGGTCGTACTCCCCTAGGAGTGGTCGTACTCCCACTGGGAGTGATCGTACTCCCCCTGGGAGTGGTCGTACTCCCTCCTGGGAGTGGTCGTACTCCCCCCTGGGAGTGGTCGTACTCCCCCCTGGGAGAGGTCGTACTCCCCCCTGGGAGTGGTCGTACTCCCCCCTGGGAGTGGTCGTACTCCCCCCTGGGAGTGGTCGTACTCCCCCTGGGAGTGGTCGTACTCCCCCCTGGGAGTGGTCGTACTCCCCCCTGGGAGTGGTCGTACTCCCCCTGGGAGCGGTCGTACTCCCCCAGGGAGGAACACAACTACAGTTATAAGATAGCACACAAGACAATAGCCGAAGAACAGTCCAGTAATTACCACGACTTGCTCATTAACCATCTAATCACGCCCATTAATTACTCAACCACCATATATCATGGGTTCGGAGTTCACTAGCAAGAACACACAAGATTAATTCACTCAACTGGCCGATCCTATCTCCGGGGAATTCAATGCCTTCTCTCGCTAAACTCTCCGGCCAAGGATTCGTAATTAACGATAAATTAACTTTGGCGATGAATGATAATCTTTCACTAAAGGCTTTTAAAATTGGCGCTAAACCAAAAAAAATATTTAATGAGTAATGTCTGACTTATTTGCTGAAGCCGATCCAAGACTGTAGCGCTGGGACACTCGTGTTCCTGAATCTCTGTACCTTACAGGGTGCTGCGCCTTTGTACCTTACAGGGCGCTGCGCCTTTGTACCTTTTCAGGGCGCTGCGCCTTTGTACCTTTTCAGGGTGCTGCGCCTTTGTACCTTACAGGGCGCTGCGCCTTTGTACCTTACAGGGCGCTGCGCCTTTGTACCTTACAGGGCGCTGCGCCTTTGTACCTTACAGGGCGCTGCGCCTTTGTACCTTACAGGGCGCTGCGCCTTTGTACCTTAGCGGGCGCTGCGCCTTTGTATCTTACAGGGCGCTGCGCCTTTGTATCTTACAGGGCGCTGCGCCTTTGTACCTTACATAGCACAGTGACCTTCGCACCTTACAGGGCGCTGCGCCTTTGTACCTCACAAAGTACAGTGACCTTGT
>NC_091217.1:2365233-2407242 GCF_040958095.1 Procambarus clarkii | reverse complement strand
AAACACACACAAACAAAAAAAACGGTGAAGTCTGACGAAAAGCCTGGCAAACAACCTCTCTCCTTGTCCATTCGTCTCTCTGTATGTGTAATTACCTAACTGTTGTTACAGGATGAGAGCTACGCTCGTGGTGTCCCGTCTACCCAGCACTCTTTGTCATATAACGCTTTGAAACTACTGACGGTCTTGGCCTCCACCACCACCTCACTTTGTGTGTGTGTGGTGGTGGACACACACACACACACACACACACACACACACACACACACACACACACACACACACACACACACACACACACACACACACACACACACCAGGAAGCAGCCCATAACAGCTGTCTAACTCCCAGGTACCAATTTATTGCTAGATAACAGGGACATCAGGGTGAAAGAAACTGCCCATTTGTTTCTGCCATCGCCGGGGATCGAACCCGGACCCTAGGATTACGAGCCCAGAGCACTGTCCACTAAGCCACAGGCCCCGCGCGCGCGCGCGCGTGTGTGTGTGTGTGTGTGTGTGTGTGTGTGTGTGTGTGTGTGTGTGTGTGTGTGACACAGCCATTGCCCTCGGCACTTAGGATCACCCCTGACCCCAAGTTAACGTTACATATGCGTGTTAGGTGAATATTAGAGCCCGTGGCACCCACAGCCTGTGACGACGGCCGTGGCTCGCCCCCAGCCTTCTCCCTCACGAGAGAGAGAAAGGTGGGGGGGGAGATAACCACCCTAGTAATTAAAGGTATACACATATGGCTTCACACAACAAGGACACCTACACACACATTTCATCTTCTCCTTGTTACCTTCATCCTGCTGCCTTTCTTCACCCACCTCTCTCTCTCTCTTTCTCTCTCTCACTCTCTCTGTCCTCTCTGTTCTCTCTGTCTCTCTCTCTCTCACTTTCCTTTTGTGAAGTAAGCCAAGGGTTCATTAGAACTGGTGCTCGTGTTGCCAGCGACACTACAAGCCAAGAGCTGTCGTGCCACATCACTCCATCACAAACTCCTCCCTGAAAACACCATCTCACTTTCCCGTAATTATTTTCTTCGCTTGCTTCGTAACTCTTTTCTGGTATATAACTTCAGGCATATTTTGCCCCCCCCCTCCCACTCTTCGTTAGTCATATTGGCCATTCTATTCTACTACCTTTCTTCGTCTCAGCCTTCGTATCCATTTTTCTTTTTATTTCTTATCGTGCCTTGCCCTCCTTCTCCTCCTACCTAAGACTCTCTTCATGTTCTCTAGAGCCTTTTGGGCAAAGTTACCACAAGACAAGCCTGGCCCGGGCTTGGGGACGAGAACAATTCCCAGAACCCACTTCAGGTCTACTCCAGGTCTACTCCAGGTCTACTCCAGGTCTACTCCAGGTCTACTCCAGGTCTACTAACAAACATACACCCTGTAGCAGCTGCAGATATTCCCCCCCCCCAGTTTTATATCTAAACATAAACCAATAGAAACCAACGTGAACTGCCGCGTCGGGTAATTTAATCTCTCGACAAACTATTGAATCCGACGTTTATTGTTCCCGCTGGATAGATGTGAAGCTCCTGTCTATTTATGTACACGGTTGACGCACCAAACTATCCATCTTATCCAGTCCCAGCCACCTGGCGACACTAATTCTGCTGCTGCCCCCCCCCCCTCCTCCTCCTGCTGAGCTGTCTAGCCTATCATGACGCCTGTCTATCATGTCCAACTGTCTAATGTATCATGGCACTTCTGTCAAAATTGTGTTTTTTCCTGTCAATTTGTGTAATAATTATGTTTAAGAGCACATCATAAACACTTAATGTTTGCCTGATCAGCCCGGCTGTGATGCTTATGTTGGGGTAGCGTCAGCCGTTGGATTGCGAGCTGCGAGCACCCACAGTTTAGCTGGTCAGGACGTCAACCAGAGACTAGCCAGAGAGCAATCTACATACGCAGTAGGATAGATGGGGGGTAGAATTGTCATACATTCGAACTATTATGGGGGGGAAATGGGGTGAAGCCGTCGGCTTCTTGTTCCCCGTCGAAGCCACTAGAGAGATGGTAGCCCCATCGGGTAAATTCAGGTGCACATTAGCCCCAGGCGGCGTCAATATTGTGGCGGTAATAATCCCACTAATGCATCTGGAATCTTGTCACTGTGGTAGAGAACATCGATCTTGCAGTGCATTAAGTACGACTGACAGATGCCTACTACTAATAAGTATGAGGACAGACAGAGGGGACGGAGTATGTTGCTGTCAAACTGCTTACTTCCCCAAAGCACATCAACCGTCCTCTGTCTATGAACTGCTTGCTGTCAAACTGTATTGTATCTTGATGGGGTTCTGGGAGTTGTTCTACTCCCCAAGCCCGGCCCGAGGCCAGGTTTGATTTGTGAGAGCTGTTACCTATCGCTCGTCACGGCTCGTGACCCTACAACAGCCATACTTTAATATGTCTAGGGATACTACAACTGCTGTTGTCTAGAGCGGGTCACCAGTGTAACCCCCTAATTGGTACAAAGCACTTAGTAAAATTTCTCCTTTAGGACTGAAGAAATATACATATAAATTTTAATATATATATTAACAATATAATCAAAATTATATTAAGTACATATAAGACAAGATCAATTATAAAACAAAATTAGAAATACTGTTTCCTCCCAGAATAATGATCTACTACATGACAACAACAAGTAAACAGACTTAACTCCCACATGTTACTCCTCCTGGTCCCTTCGAAGCTACTTTCACATATCCATACATTAAAACATTGATTGTAACCATGATATATATGTGCTTCAGCCTACAGTTTAGACCTATTGTCTTGTGTATGACCCTCTGTCCTGCGTGACAGTGAATACTAGCATTATCCTCACTTTAATAAGACTATCAAAATCCTCAGATTATGCAAAATTGTAATTAATTTTGTCAATAAAGATGTTAATAATAATAACTGACTCTCGCGCGCCGTCTCTACTCATAATTCTCTCCCCCCCTCTGCCTCATCCAGGATGAGGGATGGAAAATACAGACTTTTTAATATTTAAAACTAATTGAACAACCACTTGTTCTCAAAATACATAAGAATGCAAATAAAATATAATAGTTATTTTCAAAATATATAAGTTACAATGTCACCTGCTTAATTACAGTAAATTAACAATTATAGGACTATTAAAAGGTGACATCTGGAACTCCCATAACTGAACAGGTCCAGCAATTCTAATTTCCCGAATCTAACAGGTATTAGACGTGTGAAGAGCAACCGCGCTCCTGTCCCCACTGATATTGTCACACCACACGATAATTTACAAAAATATAATACATATACAGGTAATGATGAAATGGAACAAAATACGTTTATTTAAATTTATATACGTATCCAGCTAGCAGTAGGTAACAAGAGCTTGGTCCACCAGGCTGTTGCTTGGGGTCCACAATGGACCAATTGTGAGCTTCTGTTGCTCTATATATCTTATGTTAATTATTGATGACAAAGGTATGATTGAGACCCCGGCGGTTCTCCCGTTCGTAAACACCCCAGGTTACCTTACTTTACCTTGGAGTTACCTTGGAGTTGTTCCGGGGCTTAACGTCCCCGCGGCCCGGTCATTGACCAGGCCTCCTCGATGCTAGACTGGTCAACCAGGCTGTTTCACGCGGCTGCTCGCAGCCTGACGTATGAATCACAGCCTGGTTGATCAGGTATCCTTTGGAGGTGTTTATCCAGTTCTCTCTTGAACACTGCGAAGGGTCAATCAGTTATGCCCCTTATGTGTAGTGGAAGCGTATTGAACAGTCTCGGGCCTCTGGGGTAGTTCCATTAGCTCCAGGTAGTTCCATTAACAAGGGGAAAAGATCTTTCCAGCAGAGAATAAGTCACAATAACCAGGACGAATCAAGACAACCCGATCCCACACAAACCCAAAAGCAAAAATACGATCCCAAATACAAACCATGGAGGTTTCGGCCCGTCCTGGACGGTCCGAAAATGCATTGAAGTCGTCGCTTCAATACATTTATGTGTGGATTCTATTCACATAGAATACAAAAAAGGAGCCAGATTCACGAGGCAGTTACGCAAGCACTTACGAACCTTTCCACCTTTCTTCAATCTTTGGCGGTTTTGTTTACAATTATTAAACAGTTAATGAGCTCCGAAGCACCAGGAGGCTGTTCATAACTATAACAACAGTTGATTGGCAAGTTGTCATGCTTGTAAACTATTTAATAAATGTAACCAAACCCGTTAAAGATTGAGGAAAGATGTACACGTTCGTTAGTACTTGCGTAACTTCGTGAATCTGGCCCCAGACACCTACTGGGCCCCCAGCTCTGAGCGCCCGGCATGCACTCCCCCACCACTGAAACAAGGGGTTGTATCTCACCCTTTGTACCCACACTTAACACTCGGAGCCCACGTCTCAAAACTCCATTATAAAATAACTTACTAGTGAGGTAACAGGTGCTAAATATAAAAATAGTATAAAATATAATATTTATTATATATATATATATATATATATATATATATATATATATATATATATATATATATATATATATATATATATATATATATATATATATATTAGCCGAAAAACAGGTCTTGAGGAATGGACAGGGGTCGGTAAGGTTGTCACGGGTGCGAGGGCATGCAGAGTGCAAACAGCAATAGGTTGAGTGATCGGGTCAAAAGGAAACTAGGTTATCTGTCTGAACTGGACTGTAAATAAACTCTTAGAAGCCTTTCGCAGTCTGCTTGTATATCCACACACGCCCCTAACAACCCCACACACACGCCCCTAACAACCCCACACACGCCCCTGACAACCCCACACACACGCCCCTAACAACCCCCACACACGCCCCTGACAACCCCACACACACGCCCCTAACAACCCCCACACACGCCCCTGAACTGGGTGCAGGAGGGAGTAACGCAACTCGGTGGATTGAGCGAGATAATTGGCCGTGATAGCCTTCTGTGGTGGGAGGCAAGGAGATATGTGATTGGCTGGTTCGAGGCAAGGAAAGATGTGATTGGCCAATTGTGTTTGCTAAACTCCAATCACTCCCCGGAATTCGTACCAACGACCAATCATCCCCCCCCCCCTTTTTTTTCCTTTTCCACATGTGTGGAGGGCAGTTGTGTGGTCGTATTTACTAGGTCGTGTGGTCGTATCAGCCAGGTGACACACTTAAGCGTACTCGCCTAAAGCTGCTAGTTAAGTCGAGTGCTAACTCCTGGGCCTCGCCTTACCCGAGGTCGGCCACCAAATGCAACCAATCCCGACCCTCGTATCCCATATCATATGGACTTGTGAAACTGCTTATTGTGCAAGTTTCTCCTATCTATCTATCCCTATATTACGACTCCTGTCCTCACCACTCACTCTAATACCGTTATTGGCATCCTTTGGACTCATCCAAAAGAGAGAGAGAGAGAGAGAGAGAGAGAGAGAGAGAGAGAGAGAGAGAGAGAGAGAGAGAGAGAGAGAGAGAGAGAGAGAGAGAGAGAGAGAGATAGATCGCTAACTGGCTTCCACCTTGAGACCTAACCGGCCATCCATCTCCGTCTCCACACTGATAAGCGATGGATGACACGGGGAGGTGGATGGCTGTTGCGTGGATTACAGAGAGAGACTGAGGGCGGGTGAGGGAGGGGGGAGGTGAAAGGCTGTGAGGGAGAAGGGGGAGGGGAAGAAGAGGGTAAGAAAGTGAGCAAATATGGAGGAGGAGGAAAGAGGAAGCAATCAGACAGGAGGGCTTTAAATGTTCCTACAGATAAGTACAACCAGGTGAGTACATGGGGTGGGCACATATATACCTCCAGGTATATATATACCTGGAGGTACATACATACATACATACACATATATACAGGAAAAATATTTGTAATGATTTGGATGACAAAAACTAGAACAAAACGAACAAAAGAACAAACAAATAAATATATATCTAACAATATATTGCTTGACCCAACAAGTGCTAACAAGAGAACAAAAGAACACGCTCAGACACACAAGACCTGGAGGGCGAGGTACATGGAGGGCGAGGTACATGGAGGACGAGGTACATGGAGGGCGAGGTACATGGAGGGCGAGGTACATGGAGGGCGAGGTACATGGAGGACGAGGTACATGGAGGGCGAGGTACATGGAGGGCGAGGTACATGGAGGGCGAGGTACATGGAGGGCGAGGTACATGGAGGGCGAGGTACCTGGAGGACGAGGTACATGGAGGGCGAGGGCGAGGTACATGGAGGGCGAGGTACATGGAGGGCGAGGTCCCTGGAGGACGAGGTCCCTGGAGGACGAGGTCCCTGGAGGACGAGGTACCTGGAGGGCGAGGTACCTGGAGGACGAGGTACATGGAGGGCGAGGTCCCTGGAGGACGAGGTACATGGAGGGCGAGGTACATGGAGGACGAGGTCCCTGGAGGGCGAGGTCCCTGGAGGGCGAGGTCCCTGGAGGACGAGGTCCCTGGAGGACGAGGTACATGGAGGGCGAGGTACATGGAGGGCGAGGTCCCTGGAGGACGAGGTCCCTGGAGGGCGAGGTACATGGAGGGCGAGGTCCCTGGAGGACGAGGTACCTGGTGGGCGAGGTACCACACTGCCCCGTGGTCCAGGCTGGACTGAGGACAACCACACAACCGTTACAACTTGGATCGGAGCACAAACAAAATGAAAGAAAACGGAAGAATGGGAAACAGAAATAAAGGGAAGCTTGAGAATCAGACGGAAGCTTAAGAATCAGACGGAAGCTTAAGAATCAGACGGAAGCTTAAGAATCAGACGGCAGACGGAAGCTTGAGAATCAGACGGAAGCTTAAGAATCAGACGGCAGACGGAAGCTTGAGAATCAGACGGAAGCAGGGCAGGGCAGAAAAGGGCAAGAGTCATTCATTGCCTTTGACAACCAGAAGCGATAAGGGGGTGGAGTCCAGGAGCTAACGCTCTGCCCTGCAGGCACAAGGGGGTGAGAGACCCCCCCCCCCGGCACCTTATAAACACCGTCGCCGCGATTATGGAACAAAAAAAAAGCCCTAATGACAAATCGCACCGTCGCCCATTTTTCTTTTTAATTCGACAGGACGGCCGACCTTTTTTTTCACACTCCTAACTTTTGTGGGAAAATATTGGTGTGTGAGCCATTACTCTTGTTGACGGCCTGGGGCAGGGCGTGCGGGCGCGCGCGCACACTCTCGCAGAGATAAGCTGGCCGGGTTGAGAGCTATCTCCCAAGCCCCGCCTCGCCTGTTGAAGGGTATGACCCCCCCCTGATCTCACGTGGGTCTGCAGTTAAATGATGTTACACACACACACACACACACACACACACACACACACACACACACACACACACACACACACACACACACACACACACACACACACGCACGCACACACACGCACACTCTCACACACGCGCACACACACACACACACACACACACACACACACACACACACACACACACACACACACACACACACACACGTGTGTGTGCGTGCGTGCGTGTGTGTGTGTGACACACACACACACACACACACGCACGCACGCACGCACGCACACACACGCCCACTCTAACACACGCACACTCTCACACACGCACACTCTCACACACGCACACTCTCACACACGCACACTCTCACACACGCACACACGCACACTCTCACACTCTCTCTGAATCTGTTACTGTGCGGAAGGGAGGGAACTATCAGGGGAAAGGTGCCAAGTCATTACGACTATATTGCACTGGGAAGGGGTCAGCTGGATAAGGATTTGGGATGGGACGGGGGAGGCAGGAAGGAGTGGTGCCCAACCCACTTGTAGACGCTCGGGGATTGAACGCCGACTTCCATGAAGGCAGACCGTCGCTCTACCGTCCAGCCCAAGTGATTGGACATGAGCTGTAAGGAAGTGTTTCCAGACGGAGGGGTCGACCAGCTCTCCAACCCCCCCCCCCCCCTCCCTCCTCACCTAATACATCGCAAATTTAACGGATTCGACCAATCCGTTAAAAATGCGAACGTATTAATACAAATTCAAGCACCGAAATATTGACGTTTTCTATGGATTGGCCTCGATAGGTTAAGTGAGTTGCCTGGGTTCATATGTTTCTAGTTAGGCGAAACGGTCGCATTTCTTTCGGAGCGGCAAATCGATTCTAAATGTTAAGTCAGGGAGCATGGTAATGATAAATTACCTAGTCACTATAATGGGATCGAATTCGCGTCCCAGGACTTCTCAATACACCAAGAATATTACACCATCACTCCTCTCCTCCTTCTCTAAAGTGTGGAGGCCGGGGGGAGGAGGAGGGGGGGATTACAGAGGATGTCAAATACAAACATGACGCCTCAATTCGTAACAATTTTCTCAAATCGTTACAGTTCTAGTTTTACTGAACACGTGAACAACCGTAAACAAGTTGTATCGTTCATCATTAACTGAACAACGAACACCATTTATAATATGTATAGTGGCGATAATCCTCTACCATAGTTACCAGGGAGCCTCGCTTGGCTGTTCCCTTACAACTCATTGGCAGGAAGGGGTCGCAGGAGGGGCGGGAAGGGGTCGCAGGAGGGGCGGGAAGGGGTCGCAGGAGGGGCGGGAAGGGGTCGCAGGAGGGGCGGGAAAGGGTCGCAGGAGGGGCGGGAAGGGGTCGCAGGAGGGGCGGGAAGGGGATGGCAGGAGGGGCGGGAAGGGGGTGGCAGGAGTGGCGGGAAGGGGTCGGCAGGAGGGGCGGGAAGGGGTCGCAGGAGGGGCGGGAAGGGGTCGCAGGAGGGGCGGGAAGGGGATGGCAGGAGGGGCGGGAAGGGGGTCGCAGGAGGGGTGGGAAGGGGTCGCAGGAGGGGCGGGAAGGGGGTGGCAGGAGTGGCGGGAAGGGGTCGGCAGGAGGGGCGGGAAGGGGTCGCAGGAGGGGCGGGAAGGGGTCGCAGGAGGGGCGGGAAGGGGTCGCAGGAGGGGCGGGAAGGGGTAGCAGGAGGGGCGGGAAGGGGTCGCAGGAGGGGCGGGAAGGGGTCGCAGGAGGGGCGGGAAGGGGTCGCAGGAGGGGCGGGAAAGGGTCGCAGGAGGGGCGGGAAGGGGTCGCAGGAGGGGCGGGAAGGGGTCGCAGGAGGGGCGGGAAAGGGTCGCAGGAGGGGCGGGAAGGGGTCGCAGGAGGGGCGGGAAAGGGTCGCAGGAGGGGCGGGAAGGGGTCGCAGGAGGGGCGGGAAGGGGTCGCAGGAGTGGCGGGAAGGGGTCGCAGGAGGGGCGGGAAGGGGTCGCAGGAGGGGCGGGAAGGGGTCGCAGGAGGGGCGGGAAGGGGTCGCAGGAGGGGCGGGAAGGGGTCGCAGGAGGGGCGGGAAGGGAAGGAACGAGAATGAAACATAAAACGGGGGGAAATGAAGGAAGGAATAATGGAGAACATGGAACTATTTTAACGCAGAGACCATGAGAGACAAAGAACAAAATTGCACATGGGAATGTATCACCAAGAGCCACGAGAGCAAGAGCCACGAGAGCAAGAGCCACGAGAGCAAGAGCCACGAGAGCAAGAACACAGTTATCAGACAAAGATAGCAAGAGAGGAGAATAAGATGATCAAGATAGCACATCTAGCGTCGTCTTCTCTCGCCGTAAATCTGACAATGTCGATATCTACGATTTATTTAGTAATTGTTCAGACGATCTCCCCCTCACCCCCCCCCCCCCACGGAGCAGCTTGTGCAGTCTCCTCCCACGCCATCTCCCACCCCTTGTCGGTCTCACACTCCTGGGAGTGGCGTGGTGAGACGCCATTACAACCCATGGGAGGTGTGGGAGGACGCTCCCAGTACGCTAATGTAAGTCCCTTCCTGTCTCACCTGCCCGGCGCCCCTACCTTTGTATCTGGGGGGGGGGGCAGTCACGAAGCAGTTACGCAAGCACTTACGAACGTGTACATCTTTCTTCAATCTTTGACGCCTTTGGTTACGTTTATTAAACAGTTTACAAGCATGAAGACTTCCTAGTTAACTGTTGTTATTGTTATAAACAGCCTCCTGGTGCTTCGGAGCTCATTAACTGTTTAATAATTGTAAACAATGCCGCCAAAGATTGAGAAAAGATGGACAGGTTCGTAAGGGCTTGCGTAACAGCTTCGTGAATCTGACTCCTGGCTCCTGCCGCGGCCTCCCAAGTTAACACATGCACCAGGTACACGAGCGCCGAAGGATAGCGCACTGGAGTCGAAGGCCAAAGGGCCTGGGTTCGATACCCAGAGGGTGGTAGGGGTGGTATGGAGGGGGGGGGGCAGAAACAAATGGGTAGACTTTCCTTCAACTGATGCGTCTGTTCACCAAGTAGTAAATAGGTACCTGGGAGTTAGACCGCTGCTTCCTGAGAATATGTATGTGTGTGTGTGTGTGTGTGTGTGTGTGTGTGTGTGTGTGTGTGTGTGTGTGTGTGTGTGTGTGTGTGTGTGTGTGAGAAGTAGTAGTCGTAGTAGTTAGAAACAGTTGATTGACAGTTGAGAGGCAGGCCGAAAGAGCAGAGCTCAACCCCCGCAAGCACAACTAGGTGAATACACACACACACACACACACACACACACACACACACACACACACACACACACACACACACACACACACACACACACACACACACAATGAATAAGTCCAAGAAATACAAGGAAATACTCGTACAATGGAAACCACTGAGAGAATAAGTTGTGGAAGCCACCTCCATCCACAACTTGAAGGTCAGATGCCACAAGGAATTTGAACGTTCGAATGTACAACCAGGGCTAGTAGTAGGCGGGACATAAAGACACTCACTTTTATGTTTGTTTCCAGAGTAGCGATGACGTACAGGGGGGCCCAGACTTATAAGGTCTTCGACCCTACTCCTTACCAATGCATGATATCCACAGTTCTTCTGCCGGAGAGTAGCCCGGGGTCTCTGAGGAGGACTTGGTGAATACCTCCCAAGCCGCCGTGAATGAGATAAGAGGTACAGAACTCTTAAGTGCTCTGTGAATCTTGACCCAGAACAGCTGTAACAGCAGCAGCAGCAGAGGATAAATCTTCCGTGCAGCATCACAGCAGGAAGAACAACAGTTAATCACTGCTCTGGGGGGGGGGAAGGATTGAACTTCAGAGGCAAAAAGAAAAGGCAGTAGGAACAAAAGTGTCGAATCTTGTATGTTAACTTGTGTAGTTAGGGGACCCAGGCAGATAGTCCTGACGCAGGCTAGCGTGAGGGCACCCCCTCAGCACCCTAGCACTGCTAACACCCCTAGTACTGCCAGCACCCTAGCACTGCCAGCACCCTAGCACGACCAACACCCTAGCACTGCTAGCACCCTAGCACTGCCAGCACCCTAGCACTGCCAGCACCCTAGCACTGCCAGCACCCTAGCACTGCCAGCACCCTAGCACTGCCAGCACCCTAGCACTGCCAGCACCCTAGCACTGCCAGCACCCTAGCACTGCCAGCACCCTAGCACTGCCAGCACCCTAGCACTGCCAGCACCCTAGCACTGCCAGCACCCTAGCACTGCCAGCACCCTAGCACTACCAGCACTACCAGCACCCTAGCCAGCTCCACCCTCACCCCCAGCACCCCACACTACCCTCCCCACCCGACCATCTAGGCGAGACGTCACGTAAGCAGTGCCTACCTCACCCATCATCTCTCGGCCTTAGGAGGTCTTGTCTTTCTCCTACAAGGAAACTTTAAGGAGACAATATTTTGATGGCCCGACAATAATTTATAGCGTTTTGACAGAAGCTTCCCAGGTGGTCCAGATGCAAGACTTTCCAGACGTTCCAGTAAAAGACTTTCCAGTCGTTCCAGTAAAAGACTTTCCAGTCGTTCCAGAAGTGAACTTTCCAGTCGATTTGGTGGATCACCTACCATGACCACAAAGAGTACTCTGGGTATTCTGAGAGAGAACTCTATCAACATCAGAGGCCCGAGACTGTTCAACACGCTTCCACTACACATAAGGGACATAACTGCGAGCAGCAGCGTCCAACAGCTTGGTTGATCAGTCCAGCAACCAGGAGGCCTGGTCGACGAACGGGCCGCGGGGACGCTAAGCCCCGGAAGCACCTCAAGGTAACCTCAAGGTAACTGGCCGACTCCTCACAGTGTTCAAGAGAGAACTGGATAAGCACCTTCAAAGGATACCTGATCAACCAGGCTGTGATTCGTACGGCAGGCTGCGAGCAGCCGCGTCCAACAGCCTGGTTGACCAGACGATCAACAGGGAGGCCTAGTCGAGGACCGGGCCGCGGCGACAGTTGAGCCCCGAAATTATCGCAAGGTAAGGACCTCTGACATGGCTTAATTTATATAGGGTTAAGCCATTGGGGTTCTCGAATTCAAGGACCGAACAATCAAATTAGAATTTTAGAGTAAATATCTGAACGTGATGAACTTGGCTACTATGTTAGAGCTAACATCTACGAGATCCTACGGAAGCTGCCGTAGAGTACACAAGCTGCCTGAGAGGAGGGAATTATCAGGGGAAAGGGTCAGATTGATTGATGAGGATTAAGCCACACGGAAGAGGTGGCACGGGCATGAATAGCCCGTAAGGAAAGGGTCAAGCCATTCCGATTATATATAGCACTTAGAAGAGGTCAGGATAAAAATTTGGGATGGGAATTAAGTTTCCAGTCGTGGGCCGGGGGGAGAAGGAATGTCCCCCAACCACTTGGACGGTCGGGGATTGAACGCCGACCTGCATGAAACGATACCGTCGTTCTACCGTCCAGCTCAAGCGCTTCGGCCGGGAAACTACTTGAGAATAACGGAACTAAATGTTCCATATTCGACAAAGTTTCCAAACACTCCCTTAAAGATCACAATCCATTGCCCAATCCACATCAAGACTACCATTCACATACAACAAAGAGGACAAGACTCTTGAGTCTACAATCTTGTTCATATTAATAGTCTAATCTTCCTGAACACCTTTTACAGGCAATTACCAATATAGAAAAGCTGAAGGTGAACACAGACAGGCCCAACACCCCCCATCCTCCCCCATAAATATCTCTGGTGAGGGAGAAACTCTTGACAGCCAATTTAGCTATGCTGGAGCTGAGCGATCAACAGCCTCGTAAGGTACCTTGAGTCAGGATAATTTAGGGATAAACCAGGCGGCTCTGGAGCCCGCCCGGCCAAGTTAAGCTACTTGCTTCATCTTCAACCACAATTATACATCATCAAATATTTAAGATCATAATATCGTAAGAATATAAAATAAAACGCAGAGGGCATTTTTTTGGGCGCCATAATCGGTTGGCCCTTCAAAGGCTACCTGACCAACTAGGCTGTGACTCATGTCAGGCTGCGAGCAGTCGTGTCCAACAGCCTGGTTGACCAGTCCAGCAACGAGGAGGCCTGGTCGAGGACCGGGCCGCTGCGGCGACGCTAAGCCCTCGAAATCATCTCAAGGTAACCTCCAGGTGACCTCCAGGTGACCTCAAGGTGACCTCCAAGTAACCTCCAGGTGACCTCAAGGTAACCTCAAGGTAACCTCCAAGTAACCTCAAGGTAACCTCAAGGTAACCTCAAGGTAACATCCAAGTAACCTCCAGGTAACCTCCAGGTAACCTACAGGTAACCTACTGGTAACCTCCTGGTAACCTCCAGGTAACCTCCTGGTAACCTCCAGGTAACCTCCTGGTAACCTCCAGGTAACCTCCTGGTAACCTCCTGGTAACCTGGTAACCTCCTGGTAACCTCAACCTAACCTAACCTCAAGGTAACCCCCAGGTAACCTCAAGGTAGGTCCTATTTATAAGGGGGAACAACTGGGCGACACCTCTCGGTGGTCAAAGGATAAGCTGATAAGATTCAAGGGACTCCGCCATGGACTCCTCCAAAGGATTCCTGACCAACCAGGCTGTGGTTCGTGTGTTACACTGCGAGAAGTGGCGTCCATAACACAGCCTGATTGACCAAACCACAAACACAGAGGCTTGCTCAGAGACGGGGCCGCCAGGACATTAATCCTCGGAACCACCTCATGGCCAGGTATATACGGGTCTTTGTGAGGTGACTAATATTAAACTCGTATAAGAAGATATGGACTCCTTCCCTCCGTCTTAGCCTTGTCTTAGTCACGGTGGGTGATGTCTTACGCTGCCCACCTCACCAAGCACTTATTGTCTAGTCCTCCCTCTCTTCCTTCCTTCCTTCCTTCCCCCTCTCTTCCTTTCCCCGTCCTTTTCCTCTCTCTTCATCCCTCTTTCACTCCTAACACACGCAGGAATTCCTGTTCAGTGTCTTGTAATTTACGTCTGGATCTTGATTGAACTTGGCAGTTATCTAACGTTTGTATGATTAAGAGTATTTAACAGTCCTCCTTGTCAAGAGGTGACCAAGTTAACAAGTGTTTAAGCTCCTGCTGCTACTGCTGCGTGGCGCCACTAGGTGACCGTGGCGCCACCGTCAACTAGTGCTGCGTTTGTATTTGTGTAGTACGTGGGCGAAGCATTTATACCGTTGTGGTTCGAACAAAATTCGTCCGTGAAGCACTTGTTCCGGTTATGTTTCGAACGTCAGCAGTTGTGAGTTGTGTGTAAACCGCTTTTCATTCATAAACAGGGGGTTTGGCGGGTGCATGGAATCACTTTTGGATCTTGGTTTGGAGGACGGGCTGCTGAACGACTCTAGCTCGAGGACAAGTTGGCGGGTGAGGTGTGGGTGGGGAGAGAGTGTGGGTTGGGACGGAGAGAGTGTGGGTGGGGACAGAGAGAGTGTGGGTGGGGACAGAGAGAGTGTGGGTGGGGACAGAGAGAGTGTGGGTGGGGACAGAGAGGGTGTGGGTGGGGACAGAGAGGGTGTGGGTGGGGACAGAGAGGGTGTGGGTGGGGTGAGGTGTGGGTGGGGTGAGGTGTGGGTGGGGTGAGGTGTGGGAGGGGAGAGAGGGTGTGGGAGGGGGGAGAGAGGGTGTGGGAGGGGGGAGAGAGGGTGTGGGAGGAGAGAAAGAGGGGTGGGGTTGCGGGAAGGTTTGGTGGAAGTGTAGGTTTGGTGCTGGGTATGAGGGTGGTGGTCGTATGGTTGTTGGGTGTAGGTGAGATATCGCTGGTGGAATGTGCACTCCATAAAAAATACCTGCAGGATCGAGCGCTAGCTCCAAGTCCCGCCTCTCCAGCTGTCGGTTAACTAATGCTATAACTCCTCACTCTACTGATCATCTCGTTACAAATTTTATTACAATGAGAATCTCAAATGACGTTAACATGGCTCCTCGATTCCATCTCCCTTCAACTCTTCGTGAGGGTGATATCCTTTATCGTTCAAAAGAATGCATTCAGCCTGTCCCGGAAACTCCCGTCATGAATGGACAGGTGGATACACCAGTCCATTACCGGATGAGAGGGGGGACCAAACAGCCGAAGCTCAACCCCACCTGTGCTGGTGTACAAGATAGCTATGAGGCGGTTTCCAAGAGCTAAATCTCGCTCCATGCAGACACGGTTAGGTAGGCAGACACACACCCTGTGCTTGTGGGGGGGGGTGTGGGGGGGGTGAGGGGGTGTGTGGGGTGTGTGTGTGTGGGGGGGTGGGGGGGTGGGGGTGTGGGGGGGTGTGGGGGTGGGGTGGGTGGGGGGGGTGGGGTGGGGGGTGGGGGGGTGTGGGTGTGTTGGGGGTGGGGGGGTGTAGTGTGTTGGGGGTGGGGGGGGGGGGGGGTGTGTTGGGGGTGGGGGGGTGTCGGGGGTAGGGGGAGCTTTAGCATAACGGGGGCGCCTGTCTCTAGAAGCGATGTCATTCACTATTTACCATTGACCCTGACAAGGTTTAGGTTCATTATCTCTTAATTGCTCCACGAACCTCTCCTTCATCATCACCTTTTCTCCCACCTTCACTATCACCTTCACCATCACCTTCACTATCACCTTCTCTCTACACGTGGGTACCTCCAACATTTTAACATATTACCTAGGTACCTACCTCACTACTTCTTAACCCCTCCCATAAGGCACCTGGTGACCCCTCTCCCAGGCACCTGGTGACCACTCTCCCAGGCACCTGGTGACCTCTCTCCCAGGCAGGTACCCGGTGTGCGCGCGCGCCTGTGCGTGCGTACGCACGCACGTATACTGTAAAACCAGTATTTCTGGTAAGAAACCCAACAGAAAAAAATTGAAACATTATTAGGTCACATTATTTGTAAACGCAGTTGATAACGCGCCACAGGCGAAGCAGCAGCAGCAGCAGAGCCAACGCTGCAGACGGCAGCTAATGTCTTCAGGGGGAAAGTATTTACCCCTAAAGATAAGGGCGTGGGGGGGGGGGGGAATGGGGATTGCAAGAAGTCCAGCGTTGTCGAAAATATCAACGAGGAGCCTCATTCAACCTCCTCCCCCTTGAAGATATTTCTACGGACGCTCCTAGTAACTTTGTTTTGAATGTGGTGAGAGTGGCGACGCTGGTGGCTTCCCAGCGGCCACCACAGCGTGGCACTTTGGCACCGGTGCCGGGGGGCCCGTGGTTGCTAATGAGTATTTGATGTGGGCCCCCAATGTCGGCCGCCAGCCAGCCTAACACCATTTTTGTTATCTGCCATTAATTTGGGCGACTGGCGAGGGTATTTTACCGTGGGAGAGGGGAACGCATTTATCTTTGGTGGAATTGGCTATTCTTGATTTTGCGAGTCTCACAGGCACGCTCTCTCGCACTCACTCAAGCACTCACTCATGCACTCACTCATGCACTCACTCACGCACTCACTCACGTACTCACTCACTCACGCACTCACTCATAGACTCGCACACTCATACACTCGCTCCCGCACTCACTCACTCTCTTCCCCCCCCCCACTATTCTCATCTCTCTTCCCTTATCTCCCCTCTCTTCTCCCTCTCCTCATCATCCCCCTCTTCCTTCCCCTCTATCCCAAGCTCTGCCCTCTCCTTGTGACGTTGTTTTCCTCCAATATGGCTATGGAACACCACAGGTTAGCTCTCTGCTTCTGTCGTATTGTCATTCCCAAACAGCTGCTCTGCTGCCATCCTGATTCTGATGCACTCATGTCTGACCCTCTTGAGTGCCTCCTTATTTGTAGCCCAAACACGCACTCAACCCCCACAGCTCCCATCCACTCACTCTATCGCTCTTTCTTCCGACTCACCTTCTGTGGTTGAGTGTTCAATAAACCCTTGAACTATATGTTTAACACATCTCTAACCCTGTCCATGGAGGACAGAAGAAAATGTATATATGCTGGTTAGCATTGTAAATGTGTGGCCACGTCTGTGGTAGAAAATAATAATAATAATAACTATCGCCACATTTCTATCGCTTGTGGTCCCCTGAAAATTCCCACCCAACAGATACGGACTCATAACACACAGCTATTGTGACTTCACTGTCCACTCCAGCAGGTTCGAGGCCCTCAGCAGCCAACCCAAGTGTGTCCACGCGCAAGCATAAACACTTACCTCAGCTAAGTTACTTTTAAAAACCTGTTTCAAAGCCTCATAAGCACAGAACCACGGTTGAAAAAGTATGCTAAACTGGTACGGTATACCAATCGTCCAAGTTTCAATTCTCGGCTGAAGCCTAAATCTCTACGAAATCATTGGTGCGAGTAACTCCAGCTATGTGGTTTCTGAGTCCCTTGCTGAAGCACGACAATGTGTGCGCCAAACATGGCGTCAAGACACCTAACCAGTCACGCGGGTTTAGAATCGCCGCTCAAAACAAAGCCATTACATACGTTGTGTGGGTCCGAACACCACCACCACTACACATGTGGGTCCGAACACCACCACCACCACCACTACACATGTGGGTCCGAACACCACCACCACCACTACACATGTGGGTCCGAACACCACCACCACCACCACTACACATGTGGGTCCGAACACCACCACCACCACCACTACACATGTGGGTCCGAACACCACCACCACCACTACACATGTGGGTCCGAACACCACCACCACCACTACACATGTGGGTCCGAACACCACCACCACCACTACACATGTGGGTCCGAACACCACCACCACCACCACGATACATGTGGGGTCCGAACACCACCACCACCACCACTACACATGTGGGTCCGAACACCACCACCACCACTACACATGTGGGTCCGAACACCACCACCACCACGACACATGTGGGTCCGAACACCACCACTACCACTACACATGTGGGTCCGAACACCACCACTACCACTACACATTTGGGTCCGAACACCACCACCACCACGACACATGTGGGTCCGAACACCACTACTACCACTACACATGTGGGTCCGAACACCACCACTACCACTACACATGTGGGTCCGAACACCACCACCACCACTACACATGTGGGTCCGAACACCACCACCACCACCACTACACATGTGGGTCCGAACACCACCACTACCACTACACATGTGGGTCCGAACACCACCACCACCACTACACATGTGGGTCCGAACACCACCACCACCATTACACATGTGGCTCAGAACACCACCACCACCACACATGTGGGTCCGAACACCACCACCACCACTACACATGTGGGTCCGAACACCACCACCACCACTACACATGTGGGTCCGAACACCACCACTACCACTACACATGTGGGTCCGAACACCACCACCACCACTACACATGTGGGTCCGAACACCACCACCACACATGTGGCTCCGAACACCACCACCACCACCACTACACATGTGGGTCCGAACACCACCACTACCACTACACATGTGGGTCCGAACACCACCACCACCACTACACATGTGGGTCCGAACACCACCACTACCACTACACATGTGGGTCCGAACACCACCACCACACATGTGGCTCCGAACACCACCACCACCACCACACATGTGGGTCCAAACACCACCACCACCACCACACATGTGGGTCCAAACACCACCACCACCACTACACCTGCACACCACCACAACTCAAGCCCAGCCAGGAGAACCACAACTACCACCTCAACTAGGCAAGGTCTTCCATTCCTATAAGCTGAACGAATCATCTCCTTAACTGACGGCCAAAGTTTTGGCCAGCGAGGACCAGGCCAGCTTCCCCTCCCCCCTTGCCCCTCCCCACAACATCAACCACCCCCCCCCCACCTCCCAACCCCCCATCAACCACCCTCTCCTCCCTCACCCCCCACCTACCTACTCAACCCCCGCCATTTATCTAATCACAAAATCCAGCCATTTCATAATATTTTTGCCCAAGCCGAACCTTTGCCTTTTCCACGATTATCAAGTATTAATATAATTCCCTGGCGGCCCTGAATCAATTCTTAAAAAACCCACTCCGCTAATTGATTGATCAGGAAGATTTATAGTTAATGGGTAATCAATCACAGAGGTATACCCCCCCCCCCCAGCACTCAGTTCAGAGAATATCTCATCTCGTCTAATTGCATTGAGGAAATACTGCACGAGAACGATCTCATTAAGTGTCCAAATTCCCCACCCTTCATTAGCATAGCCTAATTGGTTATTCATAGACAAAATTTTACCGTATCCAAGTTTTTTTCATTCCCTATTGCGGTGTGAGGCGAGGCTGACTGGGAGGAAGGGGGGGGGCTGGTGCTAGGAGTGGCTGGGGGAGGATGTGCTAGGAGAGGCTGGGGGGGATGTGCTAGGAGTGGCTGGGGGGATGTGCTAGGAGAGGCTGGGGGGGATGTGCTAGGAGTGGCTGGGGGGGATGTGCTAGGAGTAGCTGGGGGGATGTGCTAGGAGTAGCTGGGGGGATGTGCTAGGAGAGGCTGGGGGGATGTGCTAGGAGTGGCTGGGGGGATGTGCTAGGAGTGGCTGGGGGGATGTGCTAGGAGTGGCTGGGGGGATGTGCTAGGAGAGGCTGGGGGGGGGGATGGGCCGGTGTGTGAGAAATGATGCTAAAGAGTTTATTTTGTTATCTAATTATTGCCTTATCATAACATTATTGCACCCGGGTGTCTATAGTGATATATAGATCACTATAGTGTCTATAGTGATCTATTAGCCGCAGATAGTGATCTATTATCGAATCTATTATCACACAGAGAGAGACAATAGATGTCAACATCCCAGTCAGCATTAGTCAACTGAAAAAAAACTATGAAGCAACCTTGTGGAGGTTCCGAGGATCAAGGACCCCACGGCCCGGTCTCCGACCAGGCCTCCCGGTTGGTCGCGTCTGGTCAACCAGGCTTTTGAACGCAGCCTGACGTAAGAATCACAGCCTGGTTGATCAGATATTCTTTGGAGGTGTTTGTCGAGTTCTTTCTTGAACGCTGTGAGAGGTCGGCCTGCTTTTTCAACAGTGGGTATTTTGCACATCCTGCCATGCCTACTGGTTTCATGTAATGTTATTTCTGTGTTTAGCTTTGGAACCAGTCCCTCTAATATCTTCCACGTGTGGGTTATTATGTATCTCTCTCGCCTGCGCTCTAGAAAATACAGATATAGAACTTTTAATCGGTCCCAATAATTTAGATGACTTTTAAAGAGTCGATTCTAGAGGTAAAGGATCTTTGCTAGAGCCAGCTAGACTAGAGGTTTGCTGTGTCCCCTATATAGAGAACTCTTATAAAAACCATAGTGTCACCTGCAAAAGATGATTCGGTACTATTATTTGTGTCCTTGTCCAATAATAGGATGACAAAAAGTTCTTGAGCAAGCAGGACTGAGCTTCTCACTGTAGATTAACCGGATTGTACTGTGTTGTCTATTACACTCTGGGTTCTGTTCTGTAGGAAATTGAAGATCGATCTCCCCACTTTCTCAGTAATTTCCTATCGCGAAATCTGTGTATATTACATTAGGGTTTTGCTTAATTTCCATGGCATCGAGTCCTGTCATAGTGGTTTAACAATACACACAGAGATCACACTAACGTGATGCATCAAATGAATAAATCCACAAGGGCTGTGACGAGGATTCGAACCTGCGCCCGGGAGCATCCCAGACACTGCCTTAATCGACTGAGCTACGACATTGTTTCAACTCTTTTAACCCTGTCGTAGCTCAGTCGATTAAGGCAGTGTCTGGGATGCTCCCGGACGCAGCTTCGAATCCTCGTCACGGCCCTTGTGGATTTGTTCGTGGTCTAACAATTGTGGGAAGTCGGAGCGTCTCCCCATGTTATAAACCCATGTTATATAGGGGTTACTAAACCCATGTTATATAGGGGTTACTAAACCCATGTAATATAGGGGTTACTAAACCCATGTTATATAGGGGTTACTAAACCCATGTTATATAGGGGTTACTAAACCCATGTTATATAGGGTTATATAGACGTTATGACAATGCATTTTGTGATCTTACTTTTACCAATATATCAACTATTTTTGATGATGTGTGATGTTAGTGCTAATAGACTATATTTTATTCGTTTGCGTCTGCTCTATTACCTCCTTTGTGGAGTGGCGCCATCTCTACTATGATGAACATTGTGTTCCGGGAATCAGGTGCTGGTCCTGGTGCGAAGTACATAGGCATACTATCTATAGCTATTTCGAAGTCCAGTAGAGGGGTTAGTGGTGAGATATGATATACAATTCGATGTTGATATTTAAATTCAGGGAGGCTTAGGGGTCCACTGAAAACAGAGTTGTCCTGCAGCCTCAGCTATATCACTTTGCTGCCATCTGTGAAAGTTCCATCTCCCTTGTGGTTCCATCTTCCTTGCGGTTCCATCAGGACGGCGGTGATGAACCACCGTCAAAACCAAATTATCACCTCTCATTATCGTAAGAGTTCTACAGTATCGTTCTACACTGACCTCCAGGAATAAATGAAATATACAAATAAAGAACTATAAAACTATCAGCTCTTCTGTAATTCAGAAGTACAGAAAAATGCCTTAAAGTAACGTCTTAAGAAGAATGAACTTGAGGGAGTAAGAAGGGGGGGAAGGGGGGAGAGAATAAAGACGATAATCACGACAAATGGGGTCATAATCCCACACTTAATGGACGACCTATCACCCCTAACGATATTCCTCACACAGCTCATTTTCTAAGAGTGATGCAGGACTCGAACCAGGGTCCAAGATGTGACAAGTCACTCACGGCCAGCACCACTCCACCGGGAGACTTGACACTCACAAGACAACCCAAGAGACGTCTAGATTGTGCGATGAACCAGCCAGTGTTGACCAAGTCATGTGTTCAGGATAGATCTTGAGCTTATCTTGAGGTGATTTCGGGGCTTAGCGACCCCGCGGCCCGGTCGTCGACCAGGCCTCCTCGTTGCTGGACTGGTTAGGACAAGGACAAGGCTGGACAAGGATAGACCAGCAGCTATCCTTGTTGACAGCTGCTCAACTCCTCCAGCAGTTCAGTCTCCTCCACGTCCCAAAGACGAACAGTCGCCTTGTAACATAATGAACACATTGTACCTGGATTGTACCTGGATGGGGTTCTGGGAGTTCTACTCCCCAAGACGATAATCACGACAGATGGGGTCATAATCCCGACCTTAATGGACTACTATAGGCCCGGCCCGGGGCCAGGCTTGACGCGTTACTAAACATATTATACTCTCCGTCTAGAGTGATCTTTGCTCCTTCGTGATAGGGAAAACAATATGGCGGTCCGTCTCACTTTCTCTCCCTCCGTTCTTCACTCCCCCTTTCCTTCAACCTTCCCCCCCTCCCTCCCTCCCCCTCTCTCTCTCTCTCTCTCTCTCTCTCTCTCTCTCTCTCTCTCTAATGTGAGGTAAATCTGGCACTAAGCCAGATATATTTTTATTTGAAGGTTTCCCGCGCAATATTTTCTCCTTTATTGAGAATCATGGGCGTCTTGTGCCGCTCTTCAGTAAAGATACTTTATTTCATACAGTTCATGGATTAAATTTTACGACTTATTTTATTCGTATGGAAGAGACTGAAGACTAGAAGGTGGCGGAGCAAGAAGAGAGGAGGAGGAGGAGGGAAGACAAGGAGGAGGAGGGAAGACAAGGAGGAGGAGGGAGGACAAGGAGGAGGAGGGAGGACAAGGAGGAGGAGGGAGGACAAGGAGGAGGAGGGAGGACAAGGAGGAGGAGGGAGGACAAGGAGGAGGAGGGAGGACAAGGAGGAGGAGGGAGGACAAGGAGGAGGAGGGAGGACAAGGAGGAGGAGGGAGGACAAGGAGGAGGAGGGAGGACAAGGAGGAGGAGGGAGGACAAGGAGGAGGAGGGAGGACAAGGAGGAGGAGGGAGGACAAGGAGGAGGAGGGAGGACAAGGAGGAGGAGGGAGGACAAGGAGGAGGAGGGAGGACAAGGAGGAGGAGGGAGGACAAGGAGGAAGCGTGAGACCAAGAGAAGGAAGTATGGAGGAGGAGGAGGAACGTCTTAACGTTGCCTGTAAGACGTAGGGCCACATACCCCGTCCTCGCAAACGTTCCCAACGTCAAGAAACGGTCGTACCCTAGCCTAACCAACCCGAAGACCCACGGGCAGAAAACGGGACATATCACATCAATTTCGAAAGCCGCTTCCATTTCTAGTACATCACCCTGGAACTTGATGTTTATAAGGAAATGTCTAAGTACCAGCAGCACGAGCGCTCAGCATACCTGGAACATACCTGAAGAGGGTTTCAAGAATTCTACTCCCCGAGTCTGCCCAAGCTGAGCCGAGTTGAGGGGAGCCGGCGGCTGAGCGGACAGAACACTGGACGCGTGATCCTGTGGTCCCGGGTTCGATCCCGGGCGCCGACGAGAAACGATCAGCAGAGTTTCTTTCACATTGCTGCCCCTGTTACCTAGCAGTAAATAGGTACCTGGGAGTTAGTCAGCTGTCACGGGCTGCTTTCTGGGGGTGGAGGCCTGGTCGAGGACGGGGCCGCGGGGACACTAAAGCCCCGAAATCATCTCAAGATAACCTCAAGATAGGATAAGCTTGACAATTCAGTGTAATGTCGAGGAAAAAAACTCAGGATACCGACACCTACAGCACCCAGAAATATTGCCCAACCGCACTCACCTACCTTGCGATGATTTCGGGGCGCAAGGTCCCCCCGCGGCCCGGTCCCCGATCAGGCCTCCTGGTTGCTGGACTGCTCAACCAGGCTGTCGGAAACGCGGCTGCTCGCAGCCTGACGAATAAATCACAGCCTGGTTGATCAGGTATCATTTCAAGCCAGTCAGCCAAGCCTAATGTGTGTGACGTCACCTGGCTGACGTCACACATTTAAGTAAGTCCTTAAGCAGGTGATTAGGAGTCGACAAACCCAATCAACCCACCTATCACACTGGGGACGAGGCCAATATTACGGTGCGTGAATTTTCACAAATAAATCGTGTCGTTAAGGCGTCGAATACGTCAACAAAATATGACGTATTAGGCTCGCTCAGCTGACCGTCCGTCCTCTGTCCTCCTGCCATTGCACGGGAAATATTTACCACTCCTCCCGCTGTAGTACAGGATACCCGCCTACACTCGCAAAATAAATACCACAACAAATATAAAGAGAAAATGTTCAAACCCAAAATACGCTTGTACCGAGGGGAGAGACAGAGACAGAGAGACAGACAGAGAGACAGACAGAGAGAGACAGAGAGAGAGAGAGAGACAGAGACACACAGACAGAGACAGAGAGGGAGGGAGGGGGAAGAGGTCCACGGGTGCATTTTAGGGTGACCTTTCATTCTGAACTCCGGCCCATTTCTGTCGAAACTCTATGTTTTGTTCTCCTGAGCCTTATTTACTGTGAAACCTTTATGAAATATGGTTTAGAATTGTGGGCGTTACAACTTAAAACATAGCAAGGAAAGAAGGCAGACAGGTAGAGACTGACAGTCCAGACAGGCAGACACAGATAGAAAGGGGAACGTAAAAATTGAGGAATAGATTGAACAAAAAACCGATTCGAAGGCGGGACCAGGAGCTATTGTTCGACCCTGCAAGCATATCTAGGTGAAGGAACACGAACACACCCCCCCCTTCCCCCCCCCCACCTGCAACACCCCCCTCCCCCCTTCCCACTAGCCACAACCATCTTCTCTACTTCCGTTTCTTCTCACATTCTCAACTCTCGCACAGAGCACTTTCTATTATCTTCTCTTCCATCTACACTTTCTCCCACATACACTCCTTCTCCTCCTCTTCCCTCTTCCTCCTCTGCACCATCTCAAACTCTCCCCCTTTCATTCCCAAGCGCGTCTCCCACTCTGGACAGGCGGAAGGCAATCAGAAAATCAGGCAGGGAGGAGCGAGGCACCCCGATCAGACGATAATTCAGAGGTTGTCTGATGAATTAGAGGGAGGGAGAGAGAGGGGGGAGGGGCTAAAAGCAGCCAGTCCAACACCCCTTCTCCCATCTCCATCCCTCTGTCCATCCCCATCCCCATCCCTCTGTCCATCCCCGTCCCTCTGTCCATCCCCATCCCTCTGTCCATCCCCATCCCTCTGTCCATCCTCATCCCTCTGTCCATCACACACACCTCACTTTACAACCTGTTTGGGTCATACCTTTTTTTTTAATCAATTATCTTATTTCGCGGAGATGAACGAGGGGGGGGGGTAGGGAAGGCAAACTTACCTAGATGTACTCATCTAGAGTTCTAGATGTATCCACCTAGATGTACTCATCTAGATGTACTTATCTAGATTACTCATCTAGATGTACTTATCTAGATGTGTTTTTGCAGGGGGTCGATCGCCAGCTCCCAAGCCTCTCCTTTCCAGCTATGATGACACCCTTCAGATGTAGATTTTCAGTTTCGTGAAATGAGCTTCAACGGCGTCTAATGCTTTCTAAGATCACACGACCCTGGTAATGGTCCGAGACGGACCGAAACGTCGTCGTTTCACCATTTTCTGATGTGTAGGTTGGTCATCATATCTTCACCCACGGTATTGTGACTCATCGTCTGCAAAGGGGGGGGGGGAAGAGAGAGAGAAGAGGAGGAGGAGGTGAAGAGGGAGGAGGTGAAGAGGGGGGAGGGAGGGGAGGGAGTCACCTACGGGACTCACATAACTGCAGTGATGTACGGGCCACTCGCGATTGATGACGTACGTGGTGGATGGCCGCCGCCGCCGCCACACAAGGCCACAAACATAACTTCAGTCCCAACATTCAGGCCTTTGGAGGAAGAGGGCGAGGAGTGTTGGAGGAGGACTGGTGATCTAGGAGAGGCGGACTCACACGGTACCAAGACGGCAGAGTACCAGTACCTGGATGACGTTCTGGGAATCCTTCTACTTCCTTTTTCTTGACGTTCCGGCAATATTTCAGCCGGAACCACCCTTCCTGGGAGGATGTTGAACAGCCGTGAACCTCTGATGTTCATACAGACCCCCTGCTCTTTGCTGGCTCTATTCTCTATGTCCTTCCATATTGTTCACTCTCTTGCACCGAGTGCGGTGCAAGGGTACAGTACCTGTTACTCAGGCGGTACAGGGTGGGGTACAGGAGATGGGTTTAGCGTGAGTGATGGCGCAGGAGGCAGGGCGGAGCCTCACAGTACACCTGCAATCACTCTGTTGACGAGACAGTACCTTGGAAGATACCACTTAGGAAGAAAACAACGCGGGACAGACCCGGACTAGGTTCTGGGAGCTCGACTCCCCAAGCCAATCCAGGCAGCAACGTGGGAGCTGGCCTCTTCAGGAGGGGTGGGAGAAGAGCCTCTTCAGGAGAGGTGGGAGAAGAGCCTCTTCAGGAGAGGTGGGAGAAGAGCCTCTTCAGGAGAGGTGGGAGAAGAGCCTCTTCAGGAGAGGTGGGAGAAGAGCCTCTTCAGGAGAGGTGGGAGAAGAGCCTCTTCAGGAGAGGTGGGAGAAGAGGCTCTTCAGGAGAGGTGGGAGAAGAGGCTCTTCAGGAGAGGTGGGAGAAGAGCCTCTTCAGGAGAGGTGGGAGAAGAGCCTCTTCAGGAGAGGTGGGAGAAGAGCCTCTTCAGGAGAGGTGGGAGAAGAGCCTCTTCAGGAGAGGTGGGAGAAGAGCCTCTTCAGGAGAGGTGGGAGAAGAGCCTCTTCAGGAGAGGTGGGAGAAGAGCCTCTTCAGGAGAGGTGGGAGAAGAGCCTCTTCAGGAGAGGTGGGAGAAGAGCCTCTTCAGGAGAGGTGGGAGAAGAGCCTCTTCAGGAGAGGTGGGAGAAGAGCCTCTTCAGGAGAGGTGGGAGAAGAGGCTCTTCAGGAGAGGTGGGAGAAGAGGCTCTTCAGGAGAGGTGGGAGAAGAGCCTCTTCTGGACAGGTGGGAGAAGAGCCTCTTCACTCAGGAAGAGACCAACGTAGATCAGAGAGAACAACGTGGGAGATATTCATCCAGGTACCAACGCGGGAGTGTCACGTTAGCAACATTTACATTAGTCAGGTTTGTGGGAGAATTAACATAAGAGTTTGTGAGAAGCTGAATTTTGTTCACTTTAATTGTGAGAAGCTGAAATTTTGAAATTTAATTCAAAGGACATATATAATTCCGCCTGTCAGCATAGTAATACATATGTATGTTCAGTCGATGAGTCACAATAACGTGGCTGGAGATATGATGCCCAAACCAGTCATCATACATATGTATGGAGTGTATAACTGGATACATGGAGGTGGTGAGGGGGGGGGGGAAGGTCTGTTTGGTGTACCGACAGTGGGCGGTATTCATGCAGACAGCGTACCAACATGCAGGCAGCGTACCCACATGCAGGCAGCGTACCCACATGCAGGCAGCGTACCCACATGCAGGCAGCGTACCCACATGCAGGCAGCGTACCCACATGCAGGCAGCGTACCCACATGCAGGCAGCGTACCCACATGCAGGCAGCGTACCCACATGCAGGCAGCGTACCCACATGCAGGCAGCGTACCCACATGCAGGCAGCGTACCCACATGCAGGCAGCGTACCCACATGCAGGCAGCGTACCCACATGCAGGCAGCGTACCCACATGCAGGCAGCGTACCCACATGCAGGCAGCGTACCCACATGCAGGCAGCGTACCCACATGCAGGCAGCGTACCCACATGCAGGCAGCGTACCCACATGCAGGCAGCGTACCCACATGCAGGCAGCGTACCCACATGCAGGCAGCGTACCCACATGCAGGCAGCGTACCAACATGCAGACAGCGTACCCACATGCAGGCAGCGTACCCACATGCAGGCAGCGTACCCACATGCAGGCAGCGTACCCACATGCAGGCAGCGTACCCACATGCAGGCAGCGTACCCACATGCAGGCAGCGTACCCACATGCAGGCAGCGTACCCACATGCAGGCAGCGTACCCACATGCAGACAGCGTACCCACATGCAGGCAGCGTACCCACATGCAGGCAGCGTACCCACATGCAGGCAGCGTACCCACATGCAGGCAGCGTACCCACATGCAGGCAGCGTACCCACATGCAGGCAGCGTACCCACATGCAGGCAGCGTACCCACATGCAGGCAGCGTACCCACATGCAGGCAGCGTACCCACATGCAGACAGCGTACCAACTTTGATGTCAAACGTATATTGGGGTTTTGCCATTTTAGAATATTTTCTTCGCCTATGTTTGTAATTTATTAACGAGGTATATTATATACTAATATACTTTTCAAACGTTGGTTGATAAAGAGCTTTATACTATACGTTATCCCTTGGCCTTTAATTCAGAGTTTTGATCGATGAACTTAGCATTCAGCCTGTTGGGCCAAGTTATCACAAGTCGAGGGCCGGGCTCGGGGAGTAGAAAAACTCCCGAAACCCTCCCCAGGTATGCTCCAGGTATACGGGTCTGTCCTCCTTGCTTGGACACCGGTACTTAAGTGGAAAAGTGGTGTAAATTGTCTCCGAGGAAATATGCTATCCTTTGGTTAATACAAATCAGATTGAGTGAATTCATTCACCTTTGTACTCTTAAGACACTGCCTTAGGCCGTAATTAAACTTAAACTTTGTATTATTCAGGAATACCTGAATTGAGGCTCGGGAGCCGGACTTGTGATCCTGTGGTCCCGGGTTCGATCCCGGGGCGCCGGCGAGAAACAACGGGCAGAGTTTCTTTCACCCTATGCCCCTGGTACCTAGCAGTAAAATAGGTACCTGGGTGTTAGTCAGCTGTCACGGGCTGCTTCCTGGGGGGTGGAGGCCTGGTCGAGGACCGGGCCGCGGGGACACTAAAGCCCCGAAATCATCAAGATAACCTCAAGAGGCGGTGCTTTTAAGTACCTACGAAGTCATTCATGATATCATTCAGAGACCAACGTGGGAGATAGTATTGAGAGAGACAAACGTGGGAGATCAAAAACAACAACGTGGGGGGATAACATTCAGACCAACGTGGAAGACCAAAGAAAAATAGTAGATCAAAGATAACAACGTGGGAGATAACATAAAGGTAGAAACAAACGTGGGAGGTCAAAGGGAATAACAACGTACGAGATAACACGAAGCAAGATCACACAAAGAGAAAGTCAGCATCTAGAAAAGCAGAATTCAATACAATAACACTTTATAAGAAGGAGGAGGAACACATGGAGGAAGAAAATGAGGACAAGGGGGAGGTGGTGGAGGAGGACAAAATGAAAAAAAAAAAGAGTGATCAAGAGGCGTGAAGAGAAGATGACCCAAGTACACCCATCTCGGTGTTGTTGTGAGCTAAGAAAATAGACGATTCTTCTTGGAAAACAATCATTGGACCGCTTGAGGAGGGGGAGGGGGGGAGGGGGAAGGAGTGAGGGGGAGGGGGAGGGGGAAGGAGTGAGGGGGAGGGGAGGGGGGAAGGAGTGAGGGGGAGGGGAGGGGGAAGGAGTGAGGGGGAGGGGAGAGGAAATGGAATCTTTCTATGAGCTTTAATAAGATAAAACTTCAAAGTTTTATGGGGGAGAGGAGCCACAGGCTGAACTTTTTTTTTATTAACACGTTTAGGTAGATGTGCATATGTGCAGTTGCCCTAGGCTATATGAAGGAGCCACAGTGAGGAGGCGGCTTACGGGCTATTCATGCCCGTGCCACCTCTTGGGTGGCTTAATCTTTATCAATCAATCTGAGAGGAGCCACAGTGAGAGGAGCCGGAGGGTCCAAAACCCCAAGAAGGTGAGACGCTATGCAGGGAGAATGAATTTGAGGACTAAATAACCGTATCCATACCTTTCAGAGAGCGATTCCAGTCAGCCGCGGAGGGAAACACCAGAGTTTTTAGTTTAGTTACCCAGTAAACACGACGGTTTTCTACGCCAATACAATGTTGTGACACAGTAATGTTTACAAATAAGTCGAGTTGGGTCTGCCGGAAGGTGACGCACTCAATACCCATCCTGTGGGAGGTGGCACAAGGGCTACCCAAGCAGGCAAACCAAGCCTCACTAAGATGGACAACACCGGTCCATTAACTAAATCACAAAACTAGATGAAATATGAACGACAAATGTGAATATCATAGATAAAGAAAACGGCGTGGCATGGACTCATCGCCCGTGGAGAGAGAGGGCGAAGTCAGCTCCATCGGCGAGGCCCAGGAAGCCAAGACCATTCTGGAAACAACTGAAGATAGAGGCAGTGGGAGGAAGACTGAAGCCAAAGAGGGAGCTAGGACGGAGGCATGGGGAGTGTCGAGTCTCCGGGTGGAAGGAGACCACGTAAGGCTGCAGGCCAAGGGAAGACTGAGATGGGAGGGAGCCAGTCCCCAGGAGGATGGAGGCGGGAAGATGGTGAGAAAGACTGAGGTCTAGATTATGCAGGGCCGTCGATTATTGTGGCGGTGGTGTGACGCTAATGGTCATGGCCGCTGATGTAGGACGCGGACCCTCTGGCAGGCCAGCAGGGAGGGGCCCCCCCATTCCCTCCGGGGACCCCACTCTCTGGGGGGACGGCTATCATTATCAGGAGGGCAGCCATACTCTCAGTAAAAAAGGGTAATACTCTCAGGGGGCTATACTCTCGGTGGGGAGGGGGGGGACGAAGCGTTATCAAAGAGAAGTGGAGCTTCAATCTCAGGGGAAGGGGAGCCTCACTCCTAGGGGGAGGGGGGGGGGAGCCCCTCATAACACCCCATTATGACCCATTGAGGTCTGAAGCACATCAGAAACGTCAGTCGGACCTTAACCACGTCACGGCACGTCCAGTATGTCCACCGACTAGGCCTTGAGTGTAGACGCTTCCGGTGTGCCAGTGACAAGATCTAGACACGTCCGGCGTCCCCGAGGCACCGTTCCCGGCGTTACTCTCCTCTTATGGTGTGTCTCTGTACTCTTACCACTTTCTCCCTTCCCTCTCCCGCTCTCTCTTTCATCCTCCCCAAGTTCCACTTTTCTTTCTCACGTCTGTATTAAATACCACTCCACAGAATTATTACTCACACACACACACACACACACACACACACACACACACACACACACACACACACACACACACACACACACACATCGGGCTCCCCCGTCTACCATCCATCACACTGGCAGCATCTGGAGCAGCTTCCCCTCTTACGTCGGACATCAGGAGGAGCCATCCTGGAGCTTGTGGGGCCTCATAGCCGCCATCACGACCACCAGGACGGGCGTGGGTTGTGTGGCACGAGTCTTGGGCGGCCCTAGGATGTGCCAGATGGGCCTGGTGCCGGTACAAGGGTGGGTGGGATGGCTGTGCAACGACCGGTGGCTGTCTGAGATAGGGCTGTTGGACCTGGCACAGGCATACTGGTATTCGTAGGGGCTGGAACGGGTGTAAGGGCTGCAGGACGGGCTGTCACTGGAACAGGGCCAGGATGGGTGTGTGTGTTGATAGTGCTGGAATGCGTTTAAGTGCGGATTAGTGCGCAAACGTCGCACTGACGTACACAACACTCGAATACACAGATCATAATTAGTAATTAGGTCGTGCGGTAAGAACACTTGATAGTAATAATTACCAGCACTATTAAGGCGAGGAAGTTATCACTTGGTGTATCTTTCAATGGGAATATTTTGCACATTCTGGCATACCTCCAGAGTGTCGTGAGGTATTATTTCAGTACAAGGATTTAAAATCGGTCTTCATACTTTCTAGATGTAAATTATGCTTAATACTTCTGTCCCCTCTCGCTCTGATTACGTGGAAACGGAAGCACTGACACTGATATGATCAGCAGAGGCAGAGAGGGAGGGAGCTGCCGACAGAAAAGGATCAAGAAGACAGGGGACAAACGGACAGACAGACGGGCGACAGACAGGAAATCTTGGGCACCCGGCATGCAAATACTAATTCTATAAATTCAGTTATGGGCTCTCGACCCCTTTGATGAGCGGTGTGGTCGCCACACCTCACACGACGGAAGCTTCCTCCCTGATTAGTCAAAGGCCCAGGATGGTCCGTCACCTTCCGTCCTCCGTATGCCTCGCTCCCTTCCTTCCTTCCCGTCTACACCTTGGGTGGATGTAGACGGGTGTTAGGGCAACCCGTTCTCGCACTTGCTTACAGTCAATATTGGCTTATTTAATAAGTGCATATGTGACGTACTAATTGATTGTGAATATTTTAGTTTACCTGGAAAAGCTTCATAGAAAACACCGACCTCACCTAACCTTCTTAGTATGTTAAGATAAGCATCTTTTTGCTTCTTATTTACAATTATTACTTAACCTATCAATGGTATAGGTTGATAGGTTAAGTAATAATTGAACCGATCAACGGTATAGGTTAAGTAATAATTGTAATTAAGAAGCAATAAGATGCTTATCTTAACATACTAAGAAGGTGTTCTTGGAAGAGTTTAGGAACATCCGGTTGTGACATCTTCGAGGTGATAACACTCACATCTTAAACATGAGTGGAGATTAGTGTCACATTTATAAATAATTCAATTGTTTATTAACAGCTCGTTCAACACAAGAGTTGAACCCTGTATCTCTCTCGTTTCTTTGTGATCAACGAATGTTCCATTTTCTTAAAGAAAGTGTACAGTATTACAAGTGGTTTTTGCTTTGAATTTTAAATAGAAAAATATATATTTTGAGTGGCTTTTAATTTCGTTAATGGCTTTTTTTTTTGTTCTTCGTTCTCAGGAGAGTGGTGGTAATTATGGGAGTGGCTCTAATGGCCTGCAGAAAGGGCATTTTTCTCTGAGCTCCAAAGCAAGAAGTAACGTTGGCGACCTCTAACAGCTCCGTTGATCCTCCCATCACCAACGGCCCGCCACAGCCTCCAAAAACCTTGCAGCATGACTCTTGACCCAAGGAGGGGGGGGGGGAAGCTTCACTTGCCCCGATAAATGACTACAAGAGAAACCCAAGAACACCGCCTCAGGAGCCAGATTCACGAAGCAGTTACGCAAGCACTTACGAACCTGTACACCTTTTCTCAATCATTGACGGCTTTGTTTACAATTATTGAACAGTTAATGAGCTCCGAAGCACCAGAAGGCTGTTTATAACAATACCAACAGTTAATTGGGAAGTCTTCAAGCATGTAAACTGTTCAATAAAAGTAACCAAAGCCGTCAAAGATTGAGGAAAGGACGTACACGTTCGTAAGTACCTGCGTAACTGCTTCGTGAATCTGGCCCCCTGGCCTCCAAAAGGCTTTACGAACGGGCTACGCAAACACGAAAGATCGCCACCCCCAGCCCTTGCCAGCATCCCGGGCCACTTTATCCGGCACTCTGTCCTCCACTACCAGGAAGGGGCGGGTCTCCAGTCAGAATATCTCGCCGGGTATTAAAGTGATTGATTGCTACACTCCGCGTCTCTGGCAAATGTGGTCTTCTGGCCCCTTGGGGGTTTATATATTAGGAGAGCCAGGAGTTAAGAGGCAGGGAAGAGAAACAGAAGAGCTATGGAAAGGGCCTTGGTTGAGAAGGGAAAAGCACTCCGGAGGAAACGGCTACAGGAAATGGAAGAGACGTTGAGTCTTTGAGTGGAAGAGACGTTGAGTCTTTGAGTGGAAGAGACGCATATACCGGGAAGTTGTATTAAAGGAAAACGGAAAGAGGGGAGAAGGACAAGGAACGCGAATAAAAGAGGAAACGCGACAAAAATAACCAGAGGATAAGGAAATAGCAAGGTACAATTGGCTACTTATCGTGTCCTGTGTGTGGTGGTCACCGGCAACCAAAGCGAACATACCTGAAAACAGAAGAATGTGTCATCAGTATACTACAACCACAGATATACTACAACCACAGATATACTACAACCACAGATATACTACAACCACAGACATACTACAACCACAGATATACAACCACAGATATACTACAACCAGATATACTACAATCACAGATATACTACAACCGCAGATATACTACAACCACAGATATACTACAACCGCAGATATACTACAATCACAGATATACTACAACCGCAGATGTACTACAACCACAGATATACTACAACCACAGGTATACTACAACCACAGATATACTACAACCACAGGTATACTACAACCACAGATATACTACAACCACAGATATACTACAACCGCAGATATACTACAACCGCAGATATACTACAACCACAGACATACTACAACCACAGATATACTACAACCACAGGTATACTACAACCACAGGTATACTACAACCACAGGTATACTACAACCACAGGTATACTACAACCACAGATATACTACAACCACAGATATACTACAACCACAGGTATACTACAACCACAGATATACTACAACCACAGATATACTACAACCACAGGTATACTACAACCACAGATATACTACAACCACAGATATACTACAACCACAGATATACTACAACCACAGATATACTACAACCACAGGTATACTACAACCACAGGTATACTACAACCACAGGTATACTACAACCACAGGTATACTACAACCACAGATATACTACAACCACAGATATACTACAACCACAGGTATACTACAACCACAGATATACTACAACCACAGATATACTACAACCACAGGTATACTACAACCACAGATATACTACAACCACAGATATACTACAACCACAGATATACTACAACCACAGATATACTACAACCACAGATATACTACAACCACAGGTATACTACAACCACAGGTATACTACAACCACAGGTATACTACAACCACAGGTATACTACAACCACAGATATACTACAACCACAGATATACTACAACCACAGGTATACTACAACCACAGACATACTACAACCACAGGTATACTACAACCACAGATATACTACAACCACAGATATACTACAACCACAGGTATACTACAACCACAGATATACTAAACAATCACAAAATTATGAAGATTACAGGTCAGCGGCAGCGCCAAATCCTTCCATGGAGACAGGAGAAATGGAAATAAATCCTCTACATTTGAGTGTGTATCTACCGAAAAGTATGCTGTATATGCTGAAAGCATACTGTAATATTTATGCTGAAGCACATACTGTATATGCTGAAGAGCATTCTATATATATACTGAAGAGCATACTGTACATGGCGAGGAGCATACCGTGTATGCTACTGATGAACATACTGTATAATGATGAAAGCAATAAAGGTTGACGAAATGGTTGATGAAAGCAGCAGTTGTGTGGGGGGGGGGGAGGGGGATGTCAACTGTCAAGACTGAAAACTGTCAAGACAGACAGTTTTTCAGAGGAGCTGGAAGCTACTGAAGGCACTCGAGTTGGAGGAATTTAAGGTTACTGGATGTAGCTAGTTGGACAAAGCCACAAGGGCCGTGATGAGGGTTCGAACCTACGTCCGGGATAATCCCAGACGAGAGGGAAGGGGGTGGGTTGGAGGTTGTTGGTGGTACAAGAGGTTACAGAGCATTTAAGGTTACCGATTGGAGGTACTTGTGGATTCTTGGAAGTTGTTGGCGGTACAAGAGGTTACAGGGCATTTAAGGTTACCGATTGGAGGTACTTGTGGTATCTTGGAGGCAGGATGATGGGCATTAAGACACCTGGCGGAGGAGGATAAGAGGAAAGAGACCCCTAAAGACCCCAAAGAAGGTCTTTGGTAAAAGCGTAGAACTTTCCAAGAGCAAGGGAGCAAGGGAGCTGAAATATTTTTAGAAAGTTGAAAGGCCTCTTCTTAAGTGTTTTCTTAAGACTAAGAATACTAAGAATACTTAAAAGTATTCTTCAGAATGACACTTGAGAGAAGGTGACTAAAAACGAAGCGATGACCCTCGGATTACTTGAATTTTACAATACCGAGAGGAAGCTTGGAAAGCCTTTTACTTAGCTGGTAGAGGAGAGAGCAAATCTGGGTTTATCTCAATTACCACTCCGTAAAAAATTGCAATGGTTTTGCCTAACCAAATGCTTCAGAAACTAAGCCGATGACCATTCATACCACGAAGCGTCAATACTGCAGTGGTTTAAATTTCCTTAAACAACCACAGTTTTTACGTTGTGGTCGATAGCGTAAAAAAAATTAACTGTATTCTGGAAAGAAGAGAGGTTGGATAACAAGGGTCCCGTACACGCACAAGCGCGTCTCACTGGTTCTATTCTGCATTTCCCTCCACATTGTTCACTTCAGTATGTGGTTATTTTACTGTGTAAATGTGTGACCAGGTCCTCCAGTATCTTCCAAGAACGTGTTGACCAGACCACACACTAGAATGTGAAGGGACGACGACGTTTCGGTCCGTCCTGGACCATTCTCAAGTCGATTGTGCCAAGATTCCAAGAACGTATTATTTGATCTCTCTCTCTAGTCTCCTTTCTAGTGAGTACATTTGGAGAGCTTTGAGACGATCTCAATAATTTAGGTGCTTTATCGCGTCTATGTATGCCGTATATGTTCTCTGTACGCCCTCCATTTCAGCAATCTCTCCTGCTCTGAAGGGGGAAGTAAGTACTGAGCAGTACTCAAGACGGGACAACACAAGTGACTTGAAGAGCACAACCATTGTGATGGGATCCCTGAATTTGAAAGTTATCGTAATCCATCCTATCATTTTTCTGGCTATACGCAATATTTGCTTGGTTATGCTCCCTAAACGTTAGGTCGTCAGACATTATTCCCAGATCCTTTATATGTTGCTTCTGATATATGTAAACGATCTTCCGGAGGGTATAAACTCATTCCTCTCAATGTTTGCTGATGAAGCTGAAATTATGAGAAGGATAAAGATAAGAGAAAGATAGAAAGATACTACAAGATGACCTGGACAAACTAGAGGAATGGTCTAGAAAATGGCTACTGAAGTTTGACTCGCCTAAATGTAATGAAAATAGGTGAAGGGAGCAGGAGGTCGAACACAAGGTACCATCTGGGAGGTGAAATCCTTCAAGAATCAGATTGAAAGATCTGGAGGTTGATATCACACCGAACATGTCCTCCAGAAGCCCACACCAAAAGGATATCAACAGCTCCTGTCTGGCGTCCATACCTAGTTAAACACAAGACAGAGTTAGAGAAGATTGTGATGTATGCCACCAGACTAGTCCCAGAACTGAAAGGTGTGAGTTACGAGGAAAGGCTACGGGAATTAAATCTCACGCCCCTGGAAGACAAGAGGTAGAGGAGACATGATCACCCCTAAAAAATTCTCAGAGGAACTGACAACGTTGACAAAGGCAAACTATTTATCATTAGTGGAACACGAACAAGGGCACACAGGTGAAAACTCAAATGAACCACAGAGACATTAGAAAAAATCAGTATCAAAGTAGTTAACAGATGGAATGCATTAGGTAGTGATGTGGTGGAGGCTGACTCCATACACAATTTCAAATGTAGATATGACAGAGCCCAGTAGGCTCAGGAACCTGTACACCAGTTGACTGACGGTTAAGAACCGGGACCAAAGAGCCGAAGTTCAACCCCCCGCAAGCACACCAAGGTGAGTATACATAGTTACAAAACACACACAAATAATTACATAATCCTGTCAGAAAAGCTTTAGAGAATAAATGAATAAATTTAGATTGAGTGAGATGGGGAACACAGGGCCGTACACACGCTAAACAAATCCCATTAAGCACGTGGAAAACTGGACCAGAACGAGAGCCGTAAAAGTGGACCTCAAGTCCGCCACATCAAAGACTGGCACTCTGGTCGCTACCCGGTCTTCTCCTTCCACAAATTGAATTGAGGGTTGTGAGAGGGTGAGACCTGAACACTGCTCTGGCTGCTGCTGCTGTTACTGGCGCTGCTGCTGTTACTGGCGCTGCTGCTGTTACTGGCGCTGCTGCTGCTGCTGTTACTGGCGCTGCTGCTGCTGCTGTTACTGGCGCTGCTGCTGCTGCTGTTACTGGCGCTGCTGCTGCTGTTACTGTTGTTACTGGCGCTGCTGCTGTTGTTACTGGCGCTGCTGCTGCTGCTGTTACTGTTGTTACTGGCGCTGCTGCTGCTGCTGTTGTTACTGGCGCTGCTGCTGTTACTGGCACTGCTGTTACTGGCGCTGCTGCTGTTACTGGCGCTGCTGCTGCTGTTACTGTTGTTACTGGCGCTGCTGCTGCTGTTACTGGCGCTGCTGCTGCTGTTACTGGCGCTGCTATTGTTACTGGCGCTGCTGCTGCTGCTGTTGTTACTGGCGCTGCTGCTGCTGCTGTTGTTACTGGCGCTGCTGCTGCTGCTGTTGTTACTGGCGCTGCTGCTGTTGTTACTGGCCCTGCTGCTGTTGTTGTTACTGGCGCTGCTGCTGCTGCTGTTGTTACTGGCGCTGCTGCTGTTGTTACTGGCGCTGCTGCTGCTGCTGTTGTTACTGGCGCTGCTGCTGCTGTTGTTACTGGCGCTGCTGCTGCTGTTGTTACTGGAGCTGCTGCTGTTACTGGCGCTGCTGCTGCTGTTGTTACTGGCGCTGCTGCTGCTGCTGTTACTGGCGCTGCTGCTGCTGCTGTTGTTACTGGCGCTGCTGCTGCTGTTGTTACTGGCGCTGCTGCTGTTGTTACTGGCGCTGCTGCTGTTGTTACTGGCGCTGCTGCTGCTGCTGTTGTTACTGGCGCTGCTGCTGTTGTTACTGGCGCTGCTGCTGTTGTTACTGGCGCTGCTGCTGCTGCTGTTGTTACTGGCGCTGCTGTTGTTACTGGCGCTGCTGCTGCTGTTACTGGCGCTGCTGCTGCTGTTGTTACTGGCGCTGCTGCTGTTACTGGCGCTGCTGCTGCTGTTGTTACTGGCGCTGCTGCTGCTGCTGTTACTGGCGCTGCTGCTGCTGCTGTTACTGGCGCTGCTGCTGCTGCTGTTACTGGCGCTGCTGCTGCTGTTACTGGCGCTGCTGCTGCTGCTGTTACTGGCTCTGCTGCTGCTGCTGCTGTTACTGGCGCTGCTGCTGCTGCTACTGTTACTGGCGCTGCTGCTGCTGCTGTTGTTACTGGCGCTGCTGCTGCTGCTGCTGTTGTTGTTACTGGCGCTGCTGCTGCTGCTGTTACTGGCGCTGCTGCTACTGCTGTTGTTACTGGCGCTGCTGCTGCTGCTGTTATTACTGGCGCTGCTGCTGCTGTTACTGGCGCTGCTGCTGCTGTTGTTGTTACTGGCGCTGCTGCTGCTGCTGTTGTTACTGGCGCTGCTGCTGCTGTTGTTACTGGCGCTGCTGCTGCTGCTGTTACTGGCGCTGCTGCTGCTGCTGTTGTTACTGGCGCTGCTGCTGCTGCTGCTGCTGTTGTTACTGGCGCTGCTGCTGGTGTTACTGGCGCTGCTGCTGGTATTACTGGCGCTGCTGATGCTGGTGTTACTGGCGCTGCTGCTGCTGCTGTTACTGGCGCCGCTGCTGCTGTTGTTACTGGCGCTGCTGTTACTAGCGCTGGTGCTGCTGTTACTGGCGCTGCTGCTACGGCTGTAGTATTGGTGTTAGGGCAGCTGTTCATGGTCGTGGCGGTCCTAAGCTCCTCTTACTGATACTGATTGTTGCCATACTAATGCTCCTTCTCCTCTTCCTCCTCCTATTCATCATCCTGCTCATCCTTCTCCTGCTTGGAGGTTATCTTCATGAGTTACAACTACTGATGATTCTCTTCCATCACATTAACCCCGCCGCTCTTGTCTGCTCGCGCATCAATTATTAAATCGGTCACTTTTTGCAGTTTGCGAAAGTCAAAATGGTGTGGCTCCTGCCCTTACACCCACATCTAATACTGAGGTTGGTGCTTCTTATCTCACATCATCCAGTAGACCTGAGGCAATGTGGAAGTCACGCCGGTTACTCCATCTATCATCATTCTATTATGCAGGAAGAACCGCACGTCTATGGGTCATCCGATAAGGTTAGCAGAGTTCTTGATGTTATCACTGCTAGGCTTAGGCTTGGCTACAAGTACCATCTGGGAGTTTGCACTATCTGCTTATGTAAACTTTACTAGATGTAAACTCTTGTCAGCAGAACTATTCGCATACTTTGTGGCATTATATAAGAGACAGCAAAAACAACAAAATTGCGCCCGCCTACCGCCCATGGGGTGGGTATGGGGTCCACCATCACCGCCCACGGGATGGGTATGGAGTCCACCATCACCGCCCACGGGATGGGTATGGGGGTCCACCACCACCGCCCACGGGGTGGGTATGGGGGTCCACCATCACCGCCCACGGGATGGGTATGGGGTCCACCATCACCGCCCACGGGGTGGGTATGGGGGTCCGCCACCACCGCCCACGGGATGGGTATGGGGGTCCGCCACCACCACCGCCCACGGGGTGGGTATGGGGGTCCACCACCACCACCGCCCACGGGGTGGGTATGGGTTATCTTGAGGTTATCCTGAGATGATTTCGGGGCTTTAGTGTCCCCGCGGCCCGGTCCTCGACCAGGCCTCCACCCCCAGGAAGCAGCCCGTGACAGTTGACTAACACCTAGGTACCTATTTTACTGCTAGGTAACAGGGGCATAGGGTGAAAGAAACTCTGCCCATTGTTTCTCGCCGGCGCCCGGGATCGAACCCGGGACCACAGGATCACAAGTCCAGCGTACTGTCCGCTCGGCCGACCGGCTCTGGGTGTGCATAATAAAAGCCTCAACTGTAAAAGTTGAGTTGAGTTGAAATTCTGGCTGCTAGAATTTAACCCAGCCACATACAAAGTTATGAGGTCTGGAACAGGAGTGCGAATAGCAGTACAGCAGTATTGGATATACAGCAGTATTGGAAGACAGATTCTTCAGTCAGAAAAGGAGGAAGACCTGGGAGTAGATATAATCCCTGACATGATGGCAGAAGCCCACATTAGCAGAATAACACGCTCTTGGCTATGATACAGCACAACATAACTCTTTGCATAACACAATTCTGCTATACTATAAGATGCTGGAGGGACAGGTCCCAAATCTACACAGTAAAATAACAACGTACTGGAGTGAACGATATGGAAGAAAATGCAAAATAGAACCAGTAAAGAGCAGAGGTGCCATAGGCACAATCAGAGAACACTGTATAAACATCAGAGGTCCACGGTTGTTCAACATTCAGCGAGCATAAGAAATAATGCCGGAACATCAGTGGACAAGAGAAAACTAGAAGTTTTCTCCAAGGAGTGCCGGACCAACCGGGCTGTGGTGGGTATGTGGGCCTGCGGGCCGCTCCAAGCAACAGCCTGGTGGACCAAACTCTCACAAGTCAAGCCTGGCCTCGGGCCGGGCTTGGGGAGAACAACAACTCGCAGAACCCCATCAAGCAGGTATCAAGCAGGTAACTCATCACCGGACTCACAAACAGCCCCAACATGAGGGTCACCACAAAAGCACAACTTTTACCGCAAAAGTCCACAAGAGAAAGAGAGAGAGAGAGAGAGAGAGAGAGAGAGGGAGAGAGGACGGAGCCCTGAGATCATTCAACAGCACAAGAGCCTCCACTGAAGAAGCTCCGTAATGAAAAGCAAACGACGATGAAAAACTAATTAAAGGCAAATAAAAGAAACGGAGAGGCAGAGGGAAAAAACCCCGAGGAGCAAACTCGGGCAACAAAGATGGCTCCCTTGAGGGGGCGAGGCCCAAATGTCATTCAGGCAGAACTGTCAGGGAACCACGGGGTACCTCTATGGGGGTACCATCCCTGGGGTACGTCTAGAGGGGTACCATCCCTGGGGTACCTCTAGAGGGGTACCATCCCTGGGGGTACCTCTAGAGGGGTACCATCCCTGGGGGTACCTCTAGAGGGGTACCATCCCTGGGGGTACCTCTAGAGGCGGTACCTACCTCGAGTCAAGTACCTGGCAGTCAGGAGAAAGGGAGTAGAGGGGGAGGAGTATAATTGAGCATATA
>NC_091217.1:2324715-2364733 GCF_040958095.1 Procambarus clarkii | reverse complement strand
GTAGTGCAATGATTTGCACAGCTGCAGCAGCAGGTGTGGACTGCCAGTCCAGTTCCTGCAGGTGTGATAGGTTGCGTGCGTGCGTGCACACGAGTAACGAGCGCGGCACCATTTACATCCATGATTCGCCCGCTTAAACACCTCCATTAATCATTCTCTTCCAGACAGTTATTAACATTAAAGATTTTCCTAAATATTTAAATGTATTCAAATCTCAATGTCGCCATGATATACGACCCGATGTCTGGCTGGTTATGGGAGAGGGGGGGTAAGGGGGGTGTAAGGGGGGGGTTATTATGTCAGGGGAGGAGTGGGCTAGGGGATGGGGCCAGGGGGGGGGGTTGACCGGTAGGGATGGGGGGGGGGGATAGGGAATGAGTAGGTGCATACTGGGTACGATACTGGGCATGAGGGCAAAGAAGAGGGTGGTGGGCACTGTGAGGGGTATGAGGTGTGGGGGAGAGAAGGGGAATCGAACCACCACACACTGACCCCCAGATCCTGGGGTTACGCCGCCACAACCCCCTTGTGTGGCGTCTTCACCTTATCAACCTCCCCCAACACATGACAAACACCACGGACCAACTTGACATACATATGTATGATATATGATTCATAAATCATATGTATGCATATAGGATATGCATACATATGATATATATGCATATTATTATATGTATGAGGCGATTTTGAGATCCCCCTCCAATACAATTTCTATATCCTTTAGTCCAACCACCCCCTTCCATTTGTGTTTTGTTTATATATAATATAAATAGTACTAGTATAAATAGATATATTTAAATAGTAATAGTACTGGACTATATAATAGTCCAGTACTATTACCTGGTTGATGGGGTTCTGGGAGTTTTTCTACTCCCCAAGCCCGGCCCGAGGCCAGGCTTGACTTGTGAGAGTTTGGTCCACTATTACCGCTAAACCACACTGTTCCAAAGAATTGGAAGTCGTCTGAACACCTTACGTAGAACACTGCACCTAGGATTATACTGCACCTAGAACACTGCAACCAGGACACTGTATCTAGGCAACCCGTTCTCGCACTTTCTTACAGTCAATATTGACTTATTTACAATTATTACTTAACCTATACCTATAATAGGTTAAGTAATAATTGTAATTACGAAGCAATAAGATGCTTGTCTTAACATACTAAGAAGGTTAGGTAAGGTCGGTGTTTTCTATGAAGTTTTCAAGGTAAACAAAAATATTCACAATAAATTAGTATGTCACATATGCACGTATTTAATAAGTCAATATTGACTATACGAAAGTGCAAGAACGGGTTGATCTAGGATACTACACCTAGGACTACACCTAGGATACTACACCCAGGATACTACACCTAGGACACTACACCTAGCACGGAGCCACCCGCATGGTCGTCGTATACCAGCTGGTGGCACACACACACACACACCGGGATTACGACCCTAATTGCCAGAGTGCCCAAGTGCCAGTATCCCGCCCGTGCCGGCGGCCTCCGCGGCCACAAACACAGGGGGGAGCAGCAGTAGTAAAAGCCTCCATTACAAGACCATTACCGCCTCCCACTTTCCATTTAAGACTTGACACTCCTCGGCCCCACCGTCCTCACGGCACTCTAAGATGAATAATTACTTGTTGCTAACCATTTCCTGGGCCCGAGAGTTTACTGCTAACCTAACAGTGCTTGACTACTTGTGTCTAACAGATGTGATTGATGATTGATAAAGATTAAGCCACCCAAAAGGTGGCACGGGCATGAATAGCCCGTAAGTGGTGGCCCTTTTGAGCCATTACCAGTATCAAGAGCTGATACTGGAGATCTGTGGAGGTGCGACTGCACCCTCTAACAGATGTGGATTTCCATTATTTTTATGGAGTTTACCTTCATTATCTCTTCCCTATGTTGCCCAAGCACTTGGGGTGGACGGTAGAGCGACGGTCTCGCTTCATGCAGCTCGGCGTATAATCCCCGAAGTGGTTGGGCACCATTCCTTACTCCACCCCCCCTCCCCGGCCCATCCCAAATCCCTGTCCTGATCCCTTCCCAGTGCTATATAGTCGTAATGGGTAGACTCCTCCTTCTGCCGGTGGCTGAGCGGGACAGAACACTGGACGCGTGATCCTGTGGTCCCGGGTTCGATCCCGGACGCCGGCGAGAAACAATGGGCAAAGTTTCTTTCACCCTGAATGCCCCTGTTACCTAGCAGTAAATAGGTACCTGGGTGTTAGTCAGCTGTCACGGGCTGCTTCCTGGGGGTGGAGGCCTGGTCAAGGACCGGGCCGCGGGGACACTAAAGCCCCGAAATCAACTCAAGATAACCTCGTCACCAATCCTCTCTCGGTTCATTTATTTCTGGTAGTAATGTTGGTGGGCACATCTGTGGTGTCCAGGGGCCAGATTCACGAAAGTACTTACGCAAGTACTTACGAACGTGTACACCTTTCCTCAATCTTTGACGGCTTTGGTTACAGTTATTAAACAGTTTACAAGCATGAAAATTTCCCATTCAATTGTTGTTATTGTTATAAACAGCCTCCTGGTGCTTCGGAGCTCATTAACTGTTTAATAATTGTAAACAAAGCCGCCAAAGATTGAGAAAAGATGTACAGGTTCGTAAGTGTTTACGTAAGTGCTTTCGTGAATCTGGCCCCTGGCCTCCACAGGATGGGAGTTCCTTGTCGGTGTTGTGCCACAGACTTCTTTCACTCTCTCGCTAATATATTCCATATCTCAGCCCAGGTAATATAATCAAAAACTAAAATTTGACACTAATGACATATACTGTTATTTAGACAATGAAGGCCAGAACTGTTCCTGATTATCTCCTGTACTTCTCCCCCAATGTGGTGCATCGAAAAAATAATTTAAGTTTTGAAACATTGTTGAATTATAAATGTATAACTTCTTAACCAACACACACATCATAATATTAATAATTCAACATAAAGCAGAGTATAAAACAACTGGATGCACAGTAAATGGTCATCAACAATAAAAAAACACAACATCCTACATGGCAACACAACATCCTACATGGCAACACTGTTGCCAGCATTACCTTGTACGCTCTTGTTTGCGTACACAGCTCAAGTTGGAGGTCGTTGGTAAGTGAAGTTCCACACTAGTGTGGGCGTCATGCAGTCTCCAGCAGCGTGTAGCAAACACCACACACACGAGATACAAACCTGACGGGTGTGTGTGTGTGTGTGTACCACGGTAGCTTTAACTTTCATATTCAATACCATAATGTCTTCACAAAAGCCTACGATTACAAAGGTTTATCAACTATAGACATATTTCTACACTGCAACAACAAATACTATACAACAGATACAATGCAACAACAGCTACACGACAAATACACTGCAACAATAGCTACACGATAAAATACACTGACTACACTAACAACTAAATACAGTGCTGACTGCCGAGCGACCATGCATCGATTAACTGATAATTTGTATAACTTCAAACTATTGCTAGCCGTGAACTCTACCGTGAAAAAACTCTACTCACTATCATGCAGCCTCTTGCCATGCAGGCTAGGATCACGCTCAGAAGACGCAGTCAAGGAACCATTGACACACAAGAATGAATCCCTGAATAGAGTGATTTCGGCGGCCTTTGTTTACGTCCGCTCCAGCTGGGTTTACGACGGCCATTTCGCGCCAGAAGTATCAGCTGATATTTTTGTTTTTGGCGGGAAACAACCTTAATAAACACAGCTGGAAAGAAAGTGCGCGCGTGATGTCACACTTTAACATAGCATCAATGTCGGTAAGTGGAAAGTGTCTTGCGGCCGATAGTCCAGTTCTACTATCTTAAAAAAAGAAGTTACTATCGGTGGCTTAAGCATAATAAAATCACAATAACGTTGCGTTTCTATGTGAAAATTTGGAATGAATTAAATGGGATCGAACTCGCCTCCTGGACTATCCACAAACTTTATCGCGCGCCAAATACGAAATAGTGAGATAAGAGTTCCGCAGGACCCTGGTTCCAATTAAGATTACGGACCTGCCCGAAACGCTATGCGTGTTAGTGGCTTTACAAGAATGTAGAACTCTTGTACATGTACAAAAAAAACTGTACTAAATTACTCAGCTTAGTAGCCAGAACTTCTGGTACGATTCTAATTTGTTTCTTAAATTATGATTTATTAAGCTGCTGCTGATTGTCGGGAATAGGTGGAAAGCCAGCCAGAACTTATAGCATTTTCCTCCCCCCGGCCACACTATTCTCTTGGTCAAACGTTGTATTCGTTATCATACACACTTGACCTGAGTGCCATGGATTGTTTCAAGCGTAGGTTAGACACACATATGGATGAGTTTAGATGCTATACAGAAGCTGTCTCGTATATCCTCCAAAGGATACCTGATCAACCAGGCTGTGACTCGTACGTCAGGCTGCGAGCAGCCGCGTCCAACAGCCTGGTTGATCAGTCCAGCAACCAGGAGGCCTGGTCGACAACCGGGCCGCGGGGACGTTAAGCCCCGGAAGCACCTCAAGGTATGGCCTACAGGCCTTAATCGATTTCATTATCTCCTAATGCTAAGGTCATTATGCCTAAATGACACAAGGCATCCCTTGTAGAGGTCGAAACTAAGTGTATAACTTGAGCCAATGGGGAGCTGCAGCCTAATGGTTTGGCTAGGATAGGCCAGGGGAGAATTACACAGATTTGTTTAAAATTGATTACGCAAGCCGACCTCTCATTGTGTTTATAAGAGAACTTGATAAACACGTCTAAAGTATACCTGATCAAAACCAGGCTGTGATTCATACGTCAGGCTCTGGAGCAGCTGTGTCCAATAGCCTGGCTGACCAGACCACCAACCAGGAGACCTGGTCGGAGACCGGGCCGCGGAGACACTGATCCTAACACAAGGTAGGTTAGCTAAGATTATACTTAACTGGTTTGCTTATCCTTGATTTGATTGTTTATACTTCACTTAGTTATACAAACTTTGTTTTAGATAGGCTATCCTTGATTTGGTTAAGCTATCCTTAATTTAGCTAGGGTATCCTTGACTTGGTTAAGCTATCCTTAATTTAGCTAGGGTATCCTTGATTTGGTTAAGCTATCCTTAATTTAGCTAGGGTATCCTTGACTTGGTTAAGCTATCCTTAATTTAGCTAGGGTATCCTTGACTTGGTTAGACTCTGCCTGATTTGATTAGACTCCTTTATTTGGTTAGGCTATCCTTGATCTGATCAGAATATCCTTGATCTGGCTAGGATATTCTTGATTTAGCTAAGTTGGCCATTACGCCCTAAGCATTATTGAGGTACACACACCTCGTTTCTACTGGAGGACCAATTCTGACCATCAAGCAAAAGGCTGATGGTGTCTGGCATTTGGCACACATTTGGCAATTGTCTGGCATTTATTCTGCAGAGGTCCTATAGACCCTGAAGCCGCGAGGTAAACACCCACACCCCGAGTGTGTGGGGGTACACTCTCCCAGTCTACACTAGGCCTAGGGAATCCCAGTCTACACTAGGCCTAAGCAGACACACAACGTAGTGGTACTTAACCAAATGTAGTGGTAAGACACTCGCCTGGCGCTTTCACGAGCGCTTTGTCCTGGGTTCGAATCCTGGCCGAGGGAGGATTGACTGGGCGCCAATCCTTAACTGTAGCCTCTGTTTACCCAACAGTAAAATGGGTACCTGGTTGTTAAACGATTTGGCGGGTCATATTCCAGGGAATATTAGGATTAAGGACTTGTCCGAAACGCTATGCGTGCTAGTGGTTTGAGAACTACAAGAGTTCTTACAAGAATGTAAGAACTTAACGTAAGAACTTAAGAACTTACATTCTTAATGAATGTAAGAATGTCTTGTATATACAAATAAATCAATCCAAAATAATATAACGTCATCCCAGGATTCACTCTTCTAAGTATTAGTTGGCCCTAAGTGCGTTTTCTGATGATCCTCCGCCTTGAGCTGCTACGCCTAGCAAACTTGGCTAATAATGTGGAACTCTACGAACCGCTGTCGGGAGTAGGCGCTGAAAAAGATAAGATGGCACAGGTGAGTTTAAAGGAAAGAGAAAACGGGATATATTTGAAAAAAGACAATGCTGTAAGTGACATGAGAGAGGGAAACAGGGCAAAATTTTAACTTGGCAGCTGAGTGCATATCCATGGATTAGGAACGAGCGTGCGGGAATTTAAATAACTGGGTTAGTTATAACATAGAGGGTAGGGGGAGGGGAGGGTTATAAAACTGTAAATTATCCTCATATCACTAATAATGCCTTCTGATAAATAGATGGGTATTATGCTGGCTACTTAGCCTTCATATTGGGCAAGGGGGGAAGGGGGGGGGGGTTATCCATAATTATATATGATTACATGTTGATAGTAGAATAATCATGTACTATTCTACATATTACACACATTACCTACATGCTAGGCCGTCAGTACGAGTATTTTGACTCAATAAAGGCAGCAATTTCCTCACAGCACCGCATTCCTACACGAAAGTTAACATAGAAGCTAACGAGGGGGGTATAATGTATCTATCACTGGCGACCAGATGTGAATAGCAAAGACAGGCGATTTAGGATCATTGCAAACTAGAGCACCCTGGCGCTCAGCTGCGAGGCTCAGAGCCCGGCCTCGTGGTGGTGGTCGACGGCGGCCTGGCGCTGTCCTCTGTAGGTGAAGGAGGCTTGGGTGGTCGGTAAAACATTTACATGGAATATTGTAAAACATTTACATGGAATATTGTCAAACATTTACATGGAATATTGTAAAACATTTACATGGAATATTGTCAAACATTTACATGGAATATTGTAAAACATTTACATGGAATACTGTACTAAAATACCACATTTAACCCAAATACAAAAAAAAACCTGCTATACCTGTCAGTAAGGCAAGTCTGTTGCTTGATAACTTATTTTGAAACAACGAAAAAAAAATTAAGTTTAATGATTTTGAAAGACATGCAGAATGCAGAACTCTTTCAACACAGACCTCTCTCTCTCTCTCCCTCCCTCTCTCTCTCTCTCTCTCTCTCTCTCTCTCTCTCTCTCTCTCTCTCACACGACTATTCCCATTCTCTGGTTTCCTCCACTGTTCATTTCTCTCCATTAGTCCTGTATTTTTAGCGTCGTCTCCTTCCTCAGCCGGCTGGCTTCCAAGCCAAGACACTAAACAATCTCAATTACTTGGCTTTATTAAGACGAATCATGGTCAGGTCTCATGTCCCCCCCCCCCCTCCCGTCCCAGTCTCCTCGAGGGATTTATTTCCTGTTTCCTTTCAAAGGTGGACGAGGTTAGTAAGCTGAAGGTACCTTGAGGTTACCTTGAGGTTACCTTGAGGTGCTTCCGGGGCTTAGCGTCCCCGCGGCCCGGTCGTCGACCAGTCCTCCTGGTTGCTGGACTAATCAACCAGGCATTTGGACGCGGCTGCTCGCAGCCTGACGTATGAGGCGCAGCCTGGTTGATCAGGTATCCTTTGGAGGTGTTTATCCAGGTAGAAGGAACAAATCGACAAGGGCTGTGACGAGGATTCGAACCTACGTCTGTGAGCATCCCAGACGCTGCCTTAATCGCCAGGTGATGCATCTCGTTATTGTGATTTTTGTGTGTAATGTAAGGTAGAAGGCATCAGCTGAACAAGAGGTTATCTTGAGATGATTTCGGGGTTTTTAATGTCCCCGCGGCCGCGGCAAGAGGGTCACAATATCGAGGTAGCCCTTTCAAATGAGGTCCATGGGAATTAACAGGTAAAATAGGGCGATGAATATCCAATTTACAAATGCAGTGAACTAAAATCAAGCCTCAGTAGGCCTCCATCAGTCTCAGGAGCCTAAACCTAAATTAAGGTTAAACACAACGAAAAGGTATAGAACAGGTATATACCAAGGGTATATTCCCACAGGTATACACATGAAATGAAAGTCTGTAAAATTTCAGCTCATCCTATACCGACATGATGAGGGTCCTGGAGGGACCGAAAGGTCGGCACTCCGTATGTGAACGATGGGTTATACACCTATACACGTGATGTATAACTATGACGCGACGCCGTAGAACTTACACTTTCCAGCACAATATTAAGTGCCAAGTAGCAGCTACGCAGCGCACGGAATGCTCACTGGGGGAGAGGAAAAGGCTGCATTATACAAGTCAGCAGTAACCCCGACTGGAACGCCCTCAAGACGCGACTAATATCAACTCAAGACACTCGGTAAGGCAGGTCGAAAACTATACAAACACGACGGCTGCGTTCGTACGCGAAATTGGTAATCTCGCGGCGCCAGTGTTTGATAGAAAATGGGGGAAAATTCGCGGCGTGTGCAGTAGGTCGTGTACAAGAGTCCTCGAAGCTGACTTTCATCTGCTCCGGGCGGGGGGGGGGGGGGGGGTCGCGCTCCACCGCTTCCCCAAGGGCCATGCAGCCCAGGGGCTCCGTCCAGACCTCCTCCTCCATCTCCTCCTCCCAGCCTAGGAGCGGGAAACAGTTCGTTTTCGGTTCACGTTCGGCCAGGGAGCCGGTAGGCCGAGCGGACAGCACACTTTACTTGTGATCCTGTAATCCCGGGTTCGATCCCGGGCGCCGGCGAGAAATAATGGGCAGAGTTTCTTTCACCCTATGCCCCTGTTACCTAGCAGTAAATAGGTACCTGGGAGTTAGTCAGCTGTCACGGGCTGCTTCCTGGGGGTGGAGGCCTGGTCGAGGACCGGGCCGCGGGGACACTAAAAGCCCCGAAATCATCTCAAGATCACCTCAAGGTTAGGTTAGGTCTTATACCTATTTTGACATAAAAAAAAGTTTCCGGTTTATTCAACTTCAATAATGCAAAAGTAAACTTTTCGGCGGTCAATAACGACATATTGCTACTCTCAACCACACAATGTAACTACGTTCATTTTAGGTTGGATGGGCTGGAATGATCTAACCCTTCAACCAGCTCGTCGCAGAGTTGGTTGGAGAGTGCATTGCTGTACTCAACAGTTAGTTGGAGAGTGTGGTTGTTGTAAATACGCGAACCTATCCAACCCGAGAAAAATGAACAGAAAACGGGACATCACGTCAATTTCGCGAGCCGCTGCCATTTTCAGGACATTTTAGTTTGGTGGCCTTAGGCATACAGCTAAAATTCGACGTGTTATTTGGAGGACGGATTGATGTGTATTGAATACATAACAACATAATTATTAATTCCGTCTCGATCTCTGTTACTGACGCTTCTGACAATTTGGAAATGTTGAATGTCAGACCTAACCATCTGTCTCATTCTTTGCCTGATTAGATTCCTGGTCTCTGTCTGTCTGTCTTTCTTATCCTCATCCTCCTTAATTGTCCTTTCTCCTTCCACTTACTCTCCCGCCCCCCCCCTTCCTACCCTCATCACTAGATTAACAAACAAACCTCCCAATCTTTAGGCCAATCACGACCAATCTTGGCCAGTCGTGGCCATCAGTGAAAGGTTTTGTTGGAGAGAGACCTGCCCGCCTCCTTGAAAGCTCTTTGGGATATGAATGCATTTCCTTTTGCTGTTGTTGCTGCTGTTGTTGTTGTTGCCTCTGTTGTTGTTTTAGTTGTAGTTGCTTCTGCTGCTGTTGTTGTTGTTGCCGTGGTGCTGTATTTGGCTATGGTGATGCACTAGCACAATTTTACTTAGTTTCCCCAACCTATCTTCTCCCTTACTACCTCTCCCCTTATGTATAGTTACGGATCTCTGAGGAGTTGACTTTCTCAAAATGTTTGGTAATATGTTTATTGTTTGTGATGTGTGTATATGTATGTATTAACACGATGTACTGAACGAGGTGAGAATAGCTGGAGCTACCTCATCCCTTTGTGTGTATTTTACCTCAATAAACTTATTTCAATTTCAATTTCAACCTCTCCCCTCCTCTTTCCCTCTCTCCTACCAATCTTCTCCCCCATGATCACCTTTTCTCTCATCCCTCCTCTCTCTCTCTCTCTCTCTCTCTCTCTCTCTCTCTCTCTCTCTCTTCCCCGCAACTCCCCCTCTACACTTATCCCCAAACCTTCCCTCTCTATGCCTATCCCCAAACCTCTCATCGCTATTCCTCTCCCCTCACATACCCTCTCTACACATTTCCCTTCACCTCCCCTCTCTCTACACATCATTCCCCTTCACGTCCCCTCTCTCTGCACCTCTCCCCTCTCATCTCCTCTCAACATCTCTTCCCTATTTCATTTCCAGCAGCAGTGAGAGCTTCTGCAGCTCGCGCCTCTCTTAATTAAACACTCCGACAATGGCAAGTTGTATCACCTCAGGCAAGCTGCTCTGGCTACAGTACCTCCCTACGTCTCTCTCTCTCTCTCCTTGTCCAAGTGGCTGTCTGTCTGGCTAAATGACTGTTTGTCCATCTGACTTTCCTCCAGTGTGGTAAGGTTCAGTTCTCTCAGTCTTTCCTTACAGCTCAATCCCTTCAGCTCCGGAACAAGTCCCGTTGCATATCTTTGGATATTTTCTACTTTTTCGCTGTCCTTTTTTTCACGTTGAGGGTTTCCCTGCTGGGGATGCACATTTGAAACCGGGTCTCATCTTTGCTGTGTATGGAGCCTGGAAAGCCCAGCTGTCCAAAGTGTTACCTGGTTGATACCTGCTTGATGGGGGTTCTGGGAATAGTTCTACTCCCCAAGCCCGGCCCGAGGCCAGGCTTGACTTGTGAGAGTTTGGTCCACTAGGCTGTTGCTTGGAGCGGCCCGCAGGCCCACATACCCACCACAGCCCGGCTGGTCCGGCAATCCTTGGAGAAAACTTCTAGTTTTCTCTTGTCCACTGATGTTCCGGCAATATTTCTTATGCTCGCTGGAGAGGGTGTTGAACAACCGTGGACCTCTGATGTAAACTTTATACAGTGTTCTCTGATTGTGCCTATGGCACCTCTGCTCTTCACTGGTTCTATTTTGCATTTTCTTCCATATCGTTCACTCCAGTACGTTGTTATTTTACTGTGTAGATTTGGGACCTGTCCCTCCAGTATCTTATAGCATAGCAGAATTGTGTTATGCAAAGAGTTATGTTGTGCTGTATCATAGCCAAGAGCGTGTTATTCTGCTAATGTGGGCTTCTGCCATTATGTCAGGGATTATATCTACTCCCAGGTCTTCCTCCTTTTCTGACTGGAGAATCTGTCTTTCAATACTGCTGTATATCCAATACTGCTGTACTGCTATTCGCACTCCTGTTCCAGACCTCATAACTTTGTATGTGGCTGGGTTAAATTTTAGCAACCATTTCCCAGATCACTATGGAGTTTGTTCAGGTCTAATGACCAAACCACAACCCAGAAGATGGAGAAGCGACGGTGTGTGAAACAAAGTTGATTGACAGTCGAGAGGCGGGCCGAAAGAGCCAGAGCTCAACCCCCGCAAGCACAACTAGGGCAATACCTACACAATGAGGAGACAAGCTTGTGTAGAGTTTCAGGAGACCCGCGACTCTTCCTGAAGACTTCCTCACTTACATATGGAAATCCACACTCACGCACCCGAAAATTCTGCTCCCCCGTCCTCCTGCCTTTGTCAAGATGGAAACAGAATCGGCAGCGAAGGAGGTGGATAACAATGAGAAGTGCAAATAATGAGAAAGATCCAATATAGAGAAGAGGAACGTACTAGGAAAAAGATGATAAAGAAGCTATGGAAAAGAATAAAGGGAGGGAGGGAGGGAGGGAGGGAGGGAGGAGGAGGAAGGAAGGAAGGAAGGAAGGAAGGAAGAGGAAGGAAGGAAGGAAGGAAGGAAGGAAGGAAGGAAGATCAAGGTGATGTCAATAAGAAGGCAGGAGGGGTAAAGGACAAGCCCCTACACACACACACACACACACACACACACACACACACACACACACACACACACACACACACACACACGGTACAACTCTGCCACAAGAGCGACCACCACCGGCCGCCGCGACACACCCGGACGCCTGACCACACACCACACAAATCCACCAGGAAGGTCTCGCCAGGTTCGGGTTCCCATGAAAGTGAGGAGTGTGGTTGCCTGGGTACCACTCCACACACCACCACCCCTCCCTCCATGCCCAGCAACAGTCTGGCAGATCAGAGCATCAACCTCAAGGCCTCATCAGAGGCCCATGGTGCAACTGGCCACAAGGAACCTGCAAGATAAATGAACATATCCTCAAGGGCTGTGATGAGGATTCGAACCTACGTCCGAGAGCATCCCAGACGCTGCCTTAATCGACTGAGCTACGACATGGTATAAGGCCCTAGTGGATTTGTTCATTTGATACATCAGGCTATTGTGATTTCTGTGTGTAACCTGCCAGGTACCTAACCTTGCGGTGATTTCAGGGCTCAACGTCTCCGCGGCCCGGTCCTTGACCAGGCCTCCTGGTGGCTAGAATGGTCAACCAGACTGTTGGATGCGGCTGCTCGCAGCCTGACGTTTGGTAAGGTAAGCCACTCCCTTCTTGATCAAACGTCTCCCTTATCCTCTACTTTTGCTTCTTTTCTCTCATCTTCACTGTATTATATTTTGTTATTGTTATAAGAAGCTGGGAGACAGATAGACAAGGAGAGGAGACGCAGCTGCGGAGAGTCGAGGACGCACATTCCTCACCAGTAATACAGCCAAATTGATTCTTTTTTCCTCCCTTTCAGGAGGCGACGTTACAGCACTTGCTGCCTCATGGCTCAACTTAACAATAGGGGCAAACACGCGAAAAGGGAATGTTAGGTCACACAGGAGGAAAAGGGAGAGAGAAGAGGTCATAGAGTGGGGGGGGGGGTAAAAAAAAAGTGAGAGAACAGATCACAGAAGAAACAGCTGGAGGAGAGGTCACAGCGGAGGGAAGGAACGTGTGAGGTCACAGGAGGAAGAAGCTGGATGTGAGGTTGATGAGGTCAGTAGAATCGTGAAGGTCACGCTGGAGAGAGAGCAGGAGAGGTCAAAGCCAAGAGAAGGAGCAGAAGAGGTCACACAAGAGGCGAGGAGGTAAGAAAGAGAGCTCCTGTCCTATCTCCCCTCGTCAGGTAGTGGCGAGGCTCCTCTTGGTGACTTAGCTGCACCTTGTGTGCTAGCCCTTGGCGTGTCTGCAGTTCCCACTGTGCTACCTATATCCATCAGCGTCTGCATGGCCACACAAACACTTGAATAGTGTGGATTGCGGCAGTGAGGCCGAGGGCCAGTGCAATACAGAGGGAAGGAGAAGAGTCTATTCCGGACGAGGCGACAACAAAAAGTATCCTGCATGGGGAGCACTCACGGTTATAAGGTGATCAAAATTATGGGAGGCCTTATTGCACCTTCAGAGAAAAATTCTAGCTGCTTTCACCATAGAAGGGCTGTCCCGATTGGAATATTTGTTGGCTTTTGATGATACTGGTCTTTGGAGATGCCAGGCACTCCCCTCTGGGCATGCCTTCTGTGACGCTGAGATTGACTATCTCTGCTAAGCTACAAGTTGTTTGATAGATTTTACACGACCAGATAATCTGATGCTAAGGAGATTAAGGAGCCTAGAAACTGCAATCCGGGTGTCTGCACAGAAGTCGAGTCTAACAGAAAGAGTCGCTTGTTTTCAAATCTTGAGAGAAAGGTTGAAGGCATTTTGTAATATTGTCTTCAGCTGAGTGTGGTACTCTTCAAATTTAGTACTATTATGGAACGGGAAACACCACAAAAAGTAGATTAACCTGGGGAAAAGTAGAACAATTTGTGATAAGATAAAACGTATCTTGAGCATGTGTGGCATTCGGCAAGAGAGGCGCTTCAAGGAGGATGCAATGAGTAGAGTTATATGAACTAATGCCCGACAATATTTACGCGATTTATGATGTATCAACTGTAGGAGACTTTGACATTTTGCAGAAGCTTAGGATGAGGGCCCAGGTTATTTCCTTTATCTGATGTCTTCCAAAAGGGAACCTAATGAACTGGATAAAGTACTATTATCCGAAAACAGACACCAGACCTCTCTAAAACGTACCTTCGCATAGCTATTAAACGACAAAGCAGAAGAGACAGACACCTTCACACGAACTAGTTTCACCTTTAATAAAAAAAAGTGACTTTGAATCTCCTTGGCAGACCATTTGTAAGTGAACAGAGGGCAGGAAAATGGCCAGGGCCAACATATCGAGCACTGCACCTCTCCAAACCAGATTGAATTCATTTGTAAAAAGCCAATTTAATCTTAAGCCATTTTGGTCTGAGATGTTGACATGTTGGGAATGTGCTCTTGTGTGGTGCGTGGGCAGCCTCTTCACAGCCTTGGGCCATCCTGATCCAAGTTGATTACATTTCAACATGTTGGTTGCTTCAACGTTGGCAATTCTCGTGGTAAGCTTATGCGACGAGGTGTCGGACAGCTGGCCAGCAGCGAGTGACCAAACGTCCTGAAGTCTTCTTTGTGATGGTATAAAACACGCGGGATTTATTATTGCGCTCGTTTTTCTCCTTTAACGCTCTTTGGTGTTCAACGTAACATTCTCCATTGATTAACGTGCACCACACGCGATTCGTTGAGCACCGTGCGACAGTGGTATGGACAACGAGGAAGGGAGGGAGGTGTACAGCACTAACCAGCAAGACTGGATGGCCAATACGAACTATTATTTATATAAGGAGTCATTCTGAAGGCCTGTTAAGGCATACAAGACTGACACGAGAACACACAGATCTCAGCTATAAGGACAAGCTAAAGACATACATATATAGGTATGTCTTTAGTATATTTATACTGTATATATATATATATATATATATATATATATATATATATATATATATATATATATATATATGTGTATATATATATATATATATGTGTGTATATATATATATATATATATATATATATATATATATATATATATATATATATATATATATATATATATTATTAAATATGACCGAAAAAGTAAGATTAATAATTCTAACACGAATTTTCTCGATATTTCTTATGTTTCTTTTCACTGTTGATGGTAATTGAAAAAACAATTCTCCAAAATTGATTATATATATACATATATATATATATATATATATATATATATATATATATATATATATATATATATATATATATATATATATATATATATAATCATCCTGGCGCTGTCGGTCCACACTATACTTCCCCCCCAAAAAAAGAACATAAAGTTGGCCAAAGTTTGGATCAAACACATGATGGAGAAGTTTGAGGAAGGGGGAGATGGAGCGGGACTAGAAGATAAAGCGGGGAGATGACGCCGGAATGGAGGATAAAGCGAGAGAGGAAGATGAAATAAGAGTGTGGGGGGGGGGAGATAACGTGGGAGGGGGGGGGAGGGAGCCATGATGTACGAAGAACAGGACGGAAGAGAAGAGGAAATAAAATGGGAAGGAGGTAAAGAGCGTAGAGGGAGACAGAACAATGAAAGGTGAGTATTGGAAATGTTGGAGGAAACGACGCTATGAGACTAATGATTGTACTGGTGGTGAAGGGATGTGAAGAGGGAGGGTAAGGGAGGGAGGATGGGGAGGGAGTGAGAGGTGAGGGAAGGGGAGCGAGAGGTGAGGGAAGGGGAGTGAGAGGGTAGGGTTTGGGAGGTAGGGAGTGAGCGGGGAGGGTAAGGGAGAGTGTGAGGAGTGAAAGGAGAGGGTAAGGGATGGTAAGGGAGGGAGAGAGAGGGGATGGAGAGGGGAGGGAGTGAGAGGGGAGGGTAAGGGAGGGAGGGAAGAAGTGCAGATCATAGTGAGGGAACTGAGCGACTAACTTACTCACAAACTGTTTTTTATTTTACAAGTAATTATATATGAAGAGGGACTATGGGGGAGGGGGGGGACAACGAGGGGTGTACTCACCTAATAGTACTTGTCAGGGATTAGTTTTAGCTCCTTGGTCCCGCCTTTCAACCATCTGTCAGCTAGTATACAGGTTCCTGAGCCTATTGGACTCTATCATACATACATTTGAAACTGTGAATGAAGATTGCCTCCACATGAGACCAGAAGGCATGGCAGGATGTGCAGAATACCCCCGTTGAAGAGCAGAGGTGCAACAGGTACTCTGAGAGAGAACTCTATCAACATCAGAGGCCCGAGACTGTTCAACACGCTTCCACTACACATAAGGGGCATAACTGGCAGACCCCTCGCAGTGTTCAAGAGAGAACTGGATAAGCACCTCCAAAGGATACCTGATCAACCAGGCTGTGATTCATACGTCAGGCTGCGAGCAGCCGCGTCCAACAGCCTGGTTGACCAGTCCAGCAACGAGAGGCCTGGTCGAGGACCGGGCCACGGGGACGCTGTTCCTCTGAATCATTGCAAGGTAAAGAAAATGCAGAACAGAACCAGTGAAGAGCAGAGGTGCCATAGGCACAATGAGAGAACACTGTATAAACATCAGAGGTCCGCGGTTGTTCAACGTCCTCCCAGCGACTATAAGAAATATTGCTGGAACAACCGTGGACATCTTCAAGAGAAAACTATACTGTTTTCTTCAAGGAGTGCCGGATCAACCGGGCTTTGGTGGGTATGTGGGCCTGCGGGCCGCTCCAAGCAACAGCCTGGTGGACCAAACTCTCACAAGTCAAGCCTGGCCTCGGGCCGGGCTTGGGGAGTAGAACAACTCCCAGAACCCCATCAACCAGGTAAAGGTGCGGTAAACTTAACTTGTGCTAGCAATCCTAGGCCTAATATAGTACACATGAATATTTAACTTTGTTTTTGGCTCATTTTTCCGGACTCCGGATAAAATTAATAGTACAAAAAGTAGTTTACTGGCGGCCCATCACTACATATTGGTACTTTGGACCAACCGCTATCATTTCAGAAGGATGCGGCTGGCGAAGTGAGGGTTTAATTCATGTAGTCTTTCCATGAAACTCAATCGTCGTAGTAGTGTGTGGCGGCATTCCTCCGAATCTTCTCTAACTTCGTCTAGTGCTTAACTAGATACGGACTCCACGCTAGAGCCGCGTACTCCAGGATGGGTCTGACGTATGTGGTATACAAGGTTTGTCGGAAAATCCGACACCATTTAATAATCAGACAGATAATAATTGCTGCTGTATTACCAACAAGTAACCTATAGAAAACGTAACTTGTAGTGGAATTACCGTCTAAAGAAAACGGGATATCATCACCACATACTATTATAATTCACCAGCTATTCTGCTGGGAATTATTCTTAAATACATTAGTCTTTGGACTTTACCATCATAAAACATCTCATATAAATTAACTTAATTATCAATATTAAAGTAGAGTAAATGTGACCCTTCTATCACTTTCTGTCATGTGGACAATGTAAGCCAGGTGTCAGGGTGAGGAAGGGGCGGCCATTGTTGTGTCACCTCCGAGACGCGTGGAGCAAATACGGCTCCTATCATATCTGGACAATGTCGGCCAGGCGTCAGTAGTATGGAGTGTTAGACATTGTTGATACTAGACCAGAGGCTCACAGGGAGCAAATTCGGCTCCTGTTAAATTTACTTGGACGTAGTGTTATGGAAACCAAAGGTGTACCATTTTCAACACGCTGTCATCAAATCAAGTTAAGTGTTCTTTCCGAAACCCATTATCTATCATTAGTGGCCATTAATGTCATTGGGTAGGGTTAGCCGGTTAGAGCACGATATAGCCTCAAACTAAAGGTAATTAAGCCAGGTCTTCATGTTCCATGTATAGTGTTTTCTCTGATATAGCTTGTCATATATAGAACCTGGCTTCACAGCTAGCGCCCTTTTGACAGGTCAAGACGAGGAAGCAAGGCTTTGTACATCAGTTACCTGGGTGATGGAAGCTACCTCAAAGAGGATAATTTGGTGTCTACACCCTAGTTATACCTGGTGGACTAACCTGCTGTACTATAAGATAAGGAACCTTTTCAATGTATGTAGTTAATACTGTAGTTTGATTGGCTGCATATATAAATTACTTTAATATAAACCCCCCTAATGTGTAGAGGATCGATTTGTGAGATTATGAGATTATTGCAGAAATACAGTCCACTTATCATTATACAAATTGCTATCGAAGTATATAAATTAACGTAAATATAAATTCATATAAATTAAATAAATATAAATCTCACAGGTCGGTTCCCACAAGGTTCTGGGGAGGTCTAGGAGACTCTGGGGGTACGAGGACTTCGAGAGTATGGGGACTCTTGGGGTACGAGGACTTCGAGAGTACGGGGACTCTTGGGGTACGAGGACTTCGAGAGTATGGGGACTCTGGGGGTACGAGGACTTCGAGAGTAATGGGACTCTGGAAGTACGAGGACTTCTACAGTACGGGGATTACAAGAGGAAGGTGTTTACTCTAGCAGAAAACCACACTGGAGCCGAGGACCACAACAGTACCCCCCTCCCCCCCCCCACCGGACATAACTTTACCAGACACACCGCGACTTAAGCCACAGGCACAGAATCGAACGCTTTTGCGACCGCTGATCCTTAAACGCAGCCAGACACGACGTCCGTTTCATAACGCATCGGCGGAGGCTTCCTTCAGCGTCCAGACGCACCTCCAGTCACGAGACCCCGGCTAGCGGGGCCGGCCTGCGCCTGTAATGCCGTCTTTATTATGTCCGGCGAAAATATTGAAGGCGAAGATCGGCATCTTGCACGTCCCCATTTGCGAAAATTTACGACCTCGTAAGTTTTTATTTAAATCGAAAATGTCGTCCTGCAGTAATCAGATGGGGAAGCCGTGTGGATGGCGCGCAAAACACATCATCTTGATACGCGAGTTAACCTTTTTGAACCTACATAAATCCACGTTTTTTCCCTTCTTCTTTAATTTCGAAAATACAAAAGTTTCAGCTATATTTTATCTACAGGAGGGTGGAAGAGCAGCCTTGATATGGGCGATAGAGAGTCAGATGATCCGGGGGAGAGTATAACTCCCACCAACTCTCAGCTCCCATGTAAGGCACTCTCCCACCTCCCATGCAAGCAGGCGTCCCACAGCGAAGGTGACGTAAGCTGCTTACTGGGAGCAGCTGGCATAATATATGTATTTCTCGTATAATTAAAAACGGTTCCCAAGGGAAATAATGGCGACAAGAAACTGGCAGAGTAATTACGCAAATTCTTGATAATATCGAGACGGTATACCTCTGCCGTACAAGCAGCCGCAACAGTCACAACAGTCTCAACAGTCTCAACAGTCACAACGGTCTCAACAGTCACAACGGTCTCAACAGTCACAACGAAAAGTCCACACAAATTTCAGAGGGATTCTGAAATTCAGAACAACACGTAAGCAAAGGTCCACCATGGGGGGGGGGGGGAAGCTAACACGGGGTTGGAGACTAAGAATGTGAAAACTCCTAAGAATATGGACGAGGAACCTCCTAAGAATATGAACAAACAAGAAACCTCCTAAGAATATGAAAGAGGAACTTCCTAAGAATATGAACGAGGAACCTCCTAAGAATATGAACGAGGAACCTCCTAAGAATATGAACGAGGAACCTCCTAAGAATATGAACGAGAAACCTCTTAAGATAACGGAATTAAGTTAATCTAGATAACTTCAATATTTTCAATACGGAGGAACAAGCAGCTCAACCCCCACCTCTTAAGAACCGGAGACTGGATGTACGAAACCTGTACATCTTTCCTCCATCATGACGACTTTTAAAACATCGCAAACCAGGGTTATTGTTTCTTATAGACAACTTTGTGGCACTTCCCAGCTCATAAATTTTAATAAATGTAAACACAAGAATAACAACATGTTATTCTTCTCTTCACAATCCTAGCGTTTTTCTCTCTCATTTAGCCCTTTACCTTTCCTAATATTCCGCCAATTCGCTCACCTATATCTACTACACCCACTTATGCCAGATCAATCCTAGAGTATGCAGCTCCAGCCGGGAATCCATACCTAGTTATACGCAAGACAAAGATAGAGAAGATTCAGAGGTATGCCACTAAGCTAGTACCAGAACTGAAAAGTATTACGAGGAAAGGCTACGGAAGCTAAACCTCACGTCTCTGGAAGACAGAGGAGTAAGGGGAGATATGATAACGACCTACAAAATTCTCAGGGGAATTGACAGGGTGGACATAAACTATTTTGCATAGGTGGAACACGAACAAGGGAATCTGTCAGTGTTAAGAGTAGTTAATAAATGGAATGCATTAGGCAGTGATGTGGTGGAGGCTGACTCCATACACAGTTTCAAGTGTAGATATGATAGAGCCCAGTAGGCTCAGGAATCTGTGCACCAGTTGATTGACAGTTGAGAGGCGGGACGAAAGAGCCAGAGCTCAACCCCCCGCAAGCACAAATAGGTGAGTACACACACACACACTCACACTCACACACACACACACACACACACACACACACACACACACACACACACATACACATACACATACACACACACACACACACACACACACACACACACACACACACACTCACACTCACACTCACACACACTCACTCTTCCAGGTGACATTTTTCCAGTATCCTTAAACTAGAGTATTACACAGTTGCAGGTGATGAAAGCAGAGGGTGAAGGACGCCCCCAGCACCACCCCAGCCAGGCCAGGGTGCCAGGCTGGGGTGCCAGGCTGGGGTGCCAGGCCGGGGTGCCAGGCTGGGGTGCCAGGCTGGGGTGCCAGGCTGGGGTGCTGGGGGTGCCCCGGGGAAGCGCCACAGCCACCATACCTGCAAGGCAAGAAATATATAGATAAGAATACATATTAATGTTTTCCTTTTATTTATGCAATTCACAATTCACTCACAATCCTGTCAAACAAAAACAAATATCATTAGTATAAAATGTCTTTTTTATATAGTCCGAAATTTTAGAATTAATAAATACTTAGGTGTAGTAATTAGATCCCAGATGTCTAATTCTATCGTGAAAATTCTAGGTAAGGTTCTGAATTTTTTTTTCTTGGTATATTGTTTAAGATTCGCTACCTGGAACAAAAAGTTCCAACTAGCACGGACTAAGGTGAGCCCGTGTTTTCCTGTTAGGTGTTGTGATTCTCAATATTGATTCTCAATGGCCCCAATACTTGGCCTCGTCTCCATTGTACCACAATTATCGTACATCTCATTGTCGTACAGTGTGCCGCTTATGACGTCACCAGCAGCTGGCTGGGATGAGACAATAGGCCAACTGCGGTTGCCTCTATTCTTAAGTAACGTGAACACCACAAGTGCACCGAAGAGGCTCCTGTACCACTCCTCATAATCCAAATCTTCATATAACCAATCTGCATTGTCGTAATCTTCACAATCCCTGGATCGTTCTTCCTTGAACTTAAAACTAGTTGTGATTTCTGATATTTGGGCTGGCTGAGCGATCTTTGAGGGTAGGGTGAGGGAAGGGTGAGGGGTAGGGTGAGAGAAGGGTGAGGGGTAGGGTGAGGGAAGGGTGAGGGGTAGGGTGAGGGAAGGGTGAGGGGTAGGGTGAGAGGTAGGGTGAGAGGTAGGGTGAGGTGAGGGAAAGGTAGGGTGATGTGGGACCAGGGTGAGGCGGGGACACACGAATAACAAGCTATCCACTCCCCATTTTATAAAAAAAAAAATAAAAAAAATAAAAACCGCGAGGTTTGTATCACAATTAACTGCCAGATAGATATGTAAATCTGCCTCTGTTACAAGGGCTTGTGTGCACATACATTTTTCGCCCCAAGTTGCTGCTAATTAGTACATTCCAGGACGAGTCTGGTCTGCGACCATGGCCAGGTGGGGGCGGGAGGGAGGGGGGGGGGGTGTAGGGACTGGCTGGGCGACCATAGCCTGGTCGGAGGCTGGGACACGCAAGGACACCCAGACCTGGGTGTGGTCGCCTCAACCAACACAAAGGTATACCAGTATATCTCCACACCAGTATATCTACACGACTATACCTGGAGTATACCTGCAGTGGGTTCGGGGGAGTTCTACTCCTCAAGTCCGACCTTTTGGCTATTGAAAGCGAGACTTGGCTCTTGGGCCCCGCCTTTGGGCTATTCGTAATTGAGGACTTTCACGTGTATTGAAGTTCTAGATCTTATGAGTGAATGCCGGAGGCTTCAGCAACTTTCTTATTTACCACATGAAGGGAGCCGGTCGGCCGAGCGGACAGCACGCTGGTCTTGTGATCCTGTGGTCCTGGGTTCGATCCCAGACGCCGGCGAGAAACAATATGCAGAGTTTCTTTCACCCTGTGCCCCTGTTAGCTAGCAGTAAAGTAGGTACCTGGGTGTTAGTCAGCTGTCACGGGTTGCTTCCTGGGGGTGGAGGCCTGGTCGAGGACCGGGCCGCGGGGACACTAAAAAGCCCCGAAATCATCTCAAGATAACCACCCAAACTACATGCGGTAATGTTCTCACCCGTGTGAATTCACCTATTTGTGCCTGCAAGATCTAGTTGTTAACTCTTGGACACCCCCTTTCTAACTGTTGATTGTCTAATGTTGATTGTATCTTCGGAACCTATATACCTTGCGTTGGTTCCCAGCACCAACTCGCTTGCTTGATACCTGGTTGATGGGGTTCTGGGAGTTCTACTACTCTCCAAGCCCGGCCCGAGACCAGGCTTGACTTGAGAGAGCTTGGTCCAACAGGCTGTTGTTTGGAACGGCCCGCAGGCCCAGCGTCCCATGTCCTCGGTCCCTGACCGGGCCTTCTGACTGGAGTTCTAGTCAACCAGGCTGTTAGACGCAGCTGCTCGCAATCTGCTTGATTTAGTATCTTCTGGAGGTGTTTATCGAATTCTCTTTTGAGCACTTGTGAGAAGTCGGCTAGTCATGTCCCTTATGTTTACAGCGGGAGTGTTGGAAAGTCTTTGGTCTTTCATGTTGATAGAATTCTTCCTCGGCGTACCGACTGACCCTCCACTTTTCAACGAGGCAATTTTACACGTCCTCCCCACCCCCCTCGCACACATAGGCACAGATAGAAAGGCGGGGTCCAAGAGCTAATAGCTCGATTCTGCAGACACAAATATTAAGTACACACACACACACACACATTGACAAATGGAATGCATTAGGAAGTGATGTGGTGGAGGCTGACTCCATACACAGTTTCAAGTGTAGATATGACAGAGCCCGATAGGCTTAGGAATCTGTACACCTGTTGATTGACGGTTGAGAGGCGGGACCAAAGAGCCAGAGCTCAACCCCCGCAAACACAACTAGGTGAGTACAACTAGGTGAGTACACACACACAAAGCTGTCACAATATTGAGGTATCCACACAGGCCGACGGGTCATAGTTAATGGTGGTGATAAACGCGACCAGACATACCTCTCGTTAAGGTTTTTACCGAGGAGATGAAGATCTGGCCTCACCCCCTCCTACTCTCTCCCTTACCACCATTCCTCAGGCCAACCCCCCCCCCCCCCCCCGCCCCTTTCCAATTAAGAGAACTCCTCCCGCGTGACACCATCACCATCCCCCCCCTCCCCATCACCAAACACCCGCCCGTACCCACCCACTCACTCCCAGGCCATAGCACAATGCTTCAGACAATAGTGTGTTGAGAGCCAAACTACGTTTAAGATGACACCAACCCCTAGCAATAAGACCCCCCCCCTCTCCCTTCCCCTACCCACTCTAGTGCCCGAACGTCAGAAGCCGTGACGGGGCTGTGGGACTCTTGACTAGTCATGGACACCAACATCTTGGACAGTTAACTGGAGGAGGGAATTGTTTGGAGGAGGGAATTGTTTGAAGCACAGGAGAAATGTGGACAGTGTCGGCCTGGTGGCAGGTCTGAACACAGGCCGCCAAGGATCACGCCAGGTAGGCCGCCTCCATCACCCTGTGAACCCCAGGCAGGAACCACCGCCAGTTCCCCGGTGGTGGTTCCTATCTCATCCTGTCAGGGTAAAAGAGACAAATGTATGTGAATGCATGTGTGTGTATATATGTATATGTACGTATATGTATGTGTGTATGTATATGTATGTGTATAAAGTATATATGAAGCTGATCAGAATTACATTTCACCTTTGTAAATGCACATTAATGACACTATGTAAATGTCGGAAAATCCGACACCATTTAATAATATACAGACAGATAATAAGTGCTGCTGTATTACCAACAAGTTACCCATAGAAAACGTAACTTGTAGTGGAATTACCGTCTAAAGAAAACGGGATATCATCACCACATACCATTATAATTCACCAGCTATTCTGCTGGGAATTGTTCTTAAATACATTAGTCTTTGGACTTTACCATCATAAAAACATCTTATATAAATTAACTTAATTATCAATATTAAAGTAGAGTAAATGTGACCCTTCTATCACTTTCTGAAATCTGGACAAAGTAGGCCAGGCGTCAGTGGGGAAGGAGGGCAGCCATTGTTGTTATAGAGACCAGAGGCTCACACGGGAGCAAATTCGGCTCCTGTTAAATTTACTTGGACGTAGTGTTATGGAAACTAAAAGTGTACCATTATCAACACGCTGTCTACAAATTCAAGTTAAGTGTCTATCCGAAACCCATTATCTATCATTAGTGGCCATTAATGTCATTGGGTAGGGTTATCCGGTTAGATCACATGGAAGCCTCAAACTAAAGGTAATTAAGCCAGGTCCTCATGTTCCATGTACTGTTTTCTCTGATATAGCTTGTCATATATAGGATTCTGGCTTCACAGCTAGCGCACTTTTGACAGGTCAAGACGAGGATGCAAGATTATGTGCACCAGTTACTGGGTGATAGAAGCTACCTCAAAGAGGATAATTTGGTGTCTACACCCTAGTTATACCTGGTGGACTAACCTGCTGTACTATAAGATAAGGAACCTCTTCAATGTATGTAGTTAATTCCTGTAGTTTGATTGGCTGCATATATATTAATTTAATAACCCCCCTAATGTGTAGAGGATCGATTTGTGAGATTGAGATTATTGCAGAAATACAGTCCACTTAACATTATACAAATTGCTATCGAAGTATATAAATTAACGTAAATATAAATTCATATAAATTAAATAAATATAAATCTCACAGGTCGGTTCCCACATTATTTGGTCATCTTCGAACCGGATGACGGATTATTTGATCCTTTGAACCCACATTTGGTCATCTTAGTACCGGATGAACCAGTTATCCAGTGGATTCATTAAATATACTAGTGCAGTGTTATTTAAACAAAGCCAGCAGTCAAGACGGCAGCGTAGCCTCGAGGGAGCTCAGGAGCCTCCCTCAGCCCAGTTCAGCTTCGTCAGCGGTTTCATGCACACCCACAGATATTTGGTGGCGTGTTATTTCGTGAAATGACAGCGCTAATATAGAATCCAGCCAAATTAGTGACTGTGTCTTCGCGAGATTGTTCACGGATTTCGTGGTGTTACATTTCGCGAGAGATTATCTACGAATTTTGTGGACTTTATTTCGCGAGGTCACTAATAATATTTAATACTTCTAGATAATATTAGAAGTTTCATAGAGGCTAATTAAGAGGCTATTAACAATAATTGTGTATATTATTTCTCCAAAATAGAGAATTATTTAATATATATTGCACTAGTGTTCTCAATATAATATTTACTAATTGCCAACCCACAACAGGGTAGGATAAAACCATTGACTAGTTGAACTATTATTGTTCATCCTAGTCCCATTATTACCATAGTCAGTTGTACTATATTGATCAACCTAACACCATTAATGAATGGTCCAGACCCTATTTTGGGTGTAATTTTTATCAACTCGAGTTGAGTTGTGTATATATAATAATTTACTTATGATCATTACACCTTTGAGTGATTAATTAGTGTCTCTACCATCCTAGGGTGATATAGAAGAGCTAACCTAAAGGTACTTCCAGTGACACTGGTTTATCACTCAAATCATTAGTGTGTATGATTGTATATATATAATGTGTATTAATTTTAAGTGCTAACCTCTAGTAGAGGTAGGATTATTGCCTAGTGAGTTCAGATTTTACCCTAGGCTACCATTAGTACTTGCTCACAATTTATGAGCCAGTGGTGCCCAATTAACAAGTCACCATGACTAATCCACAGAAAGCAAAGCGTGCTTTAATATCAAGCAAACGCCAACTAACAAGAGATCTCAACCAATATGAACAGTTGTTATATGAGCCTGTAATTAATTATCGTCGGTTGAAAATACCACTGTTACAGATTCAAACCCAATTGCATATATTGAAAGCAAATAGGAAATCTTACCAAAATCAGGTCCACGACGACGACATAGTAGTTGAAGATGTGGAACCATTCCTGTCTGACCTAGCACAATATGAAGAAGAAACTCAAGCCAGGTTGGAACATTTACACAGGATAATTGAATCAGAACAAATAGCAAGTACACCAAATAAAGTAGATAATGTTATGGATGATCTGGATCTTTTTGAGAATAAATGTAAAGCCAGATTAGATCCTTTAATCAACAAGGATAAAGCTTCACCCAGTAAAGCTTCACCCACTACAGCTTCACCCAATATTATACCACCAGAAATTAAGCAGTTCTCAGACAATTTATCCACAGTCTCTGTGGTTTCTGAAAACCCAATACCTGAGGCTACTAAGTTAACATGCCTCCAAACTAGAGGTGAAGCTGAACCAGTAGTAGAAAATGTAAATGAAAATAGCGACAGCACTAATTTCCCAGTCCAGCCTCCTAGGAATAATGCTGGCAATGAGAAAACTGTCATACATCTAGTACTACAATTGCTGGACTTACCTCAACCTGATCAGACTGCTGACTCATTACAATCCTTCAGCATGGAGTTTGAGTCACTACTAAGAATATTCAGTCTTAAGGTTGATATAACTACTAGTGAATGGATGACCAAAGTAGTCCTTCAACGAAAATTGTCCAGCGATATACTAGATGAATTATATGCACATCAACATAACACCATCCTGACAGTACAGGACATCACTGAAGGTTTACATTCCATCATAAACAAACGACGAGCAAATGAGGAAGTTAAAGCCTCTTGCAAGCCTTCAGAAATAGAAAATAAGAGTCAATTAAAGGGTAAAACAACTACCCTAAATAAACATCAGTCAATTACTCAAACATCAATTTGCAGAAAATCTGACAATGCAGCAGCATCCTCCAAGCCTACTGTTACTAGTTCACCCAAACCGGTAACTTCCAAACGTGCAGTAGGCTGGGGGACATGTATGTTCTGCAAAAAGAAACATTCAACATACTGTTGTGCTAATTATCCAACCAGAGACACTCGTATGGAGCGACTCCAGGAATTAGGGAGATGTGCAAGGTGTCTCAAGTCACACAACATAGACTATTGTGATACCCAATTCAACACCTGCAACAGGTGTAGAAGAGGTAGGCACCATGCAGCACTGTGCAAATATACGAAATTAACGTATTCAAGACCCAAGGTGGAAGATAGCATTCCCACCACAGTACAGTACTGCAAGGTGCAACAAACAAAGAGTGTCCAATCGGCAAAGTCTAAAGGTAATACGACTTTGCCTACTGCCCAAATTACCATCCTGAATAAGAGGGCCAAGGTCCATACCCGTGGGTTGTTTGACCAAGGATCCCAGAGAACATACATCACTAAAAAGCTGGCAGATGAATTACAATTAAGGCCTGTAGCCCAGATGTCATTCAACATCTCAGGGTTTGTAACAGATGCAGGACCTCAAGTCTACCAGGTGGTACAACCATCAGTACGTTTAGGCAGGTACGTCTGTCGAGTACAAGCCATTGTGGTGGACAAAATACCAGTAGACCTACAAGTTCGAGGTCTGAGAGCAACAGCCAAATTCCTGAGAAATAGAGGAATAAAATTGGCAGATAATATTAAGTCTGATCACCTCACCGACTTCGGTCTCCTTGTAGGGACAGACTATTGTCATCGATTCATCGGTAGCCCTACTAAATATCAGGGTATAACCATGTTAAACTCTGCAGGAGGTAAATTACTCTCAGGCCCAGTATCAAGCCTGAGGAGACCTATGCCTGCAGATAAACAATACCAGTAGAAATCTAAATTTGTCAGCTGATTATATTTCTCCAGTAGCATTATACTAAGGAGATTACAGCTGACTATACCAACAGAAGTTGATGTTAGTATCATCATTTGAAGCTGAAGATGAGTTCATGAGGCCTCAGTGGCAAATCAGTGAACAGTAGCCTAAAACAGCTACAAGTCACTGCGACCAATGTCACTGATCCCACTGCAGTCCCAGAACCATACTTTACTTTAATGATGAGCTATTCAATCTTCTGAATCAATTAACTAAATTAAACCCCAATAAATCTGATGACTGATTTGATACATTTATTATTTAATCAAGATGTATTCCATGGGCCTCAGTGTTTATATATCAGTGACCAGTTACCTGAACAAACTTCAAGTTATATCTAATGTCACTGATCTCACTGCAGTCCCTGAATCATACTTGACTGTAGTACTTGATCACATCCAGTCTTCTGGGTTAAATAATATGTAATAAGGCTTGAATATTAGCCTTTCAAGAGTTGACAGGGAAATGAAATCGCATTAGACTTCTAACCCCTGCAACTCTAGTACGGGACATCCGTCCTGTACGAACAGACACACAAATGTGTGATTACTAACTACTAACATCAAATTAATCTAATAATTCGAAGGAGGAGTATCGGTGTTCGTCTGTTCTAATTAGGACTTCGACCCGTGAGCAGCCCCTGGGGAATTATGTCGGAAAATCCGACACCATTTAATAATATACAGACAGATAATAAGTGCTGCTGTATTACCAACAAGTTACCCATAGAAAACGTAACTTGTAGTGGAATTACCGTCTAAAGAAAACGGGATATCATCACCACATACCATTATAATTCACCAGCTATTCTGCTGGGAATTGTTCTTAAATACATTAGTCTTTGGACTTTACCATCATAAAAACATCTTATATAAATTAACTTAATTATCAATATTAAAGTAGAGTAAATGTGACCCTTCTATCACTTTCTGAAATCTGGACAAAGTAGGCCAGGCGTCAGTGGGGAAGGAGGGCAGCCATTGTTGTTATAGAGACCAGAGGCTCACACGGGAGCAAATTCGGCTCCTGTTAAATTTACTTGGACGTAGTGTTATGGAAACTAAAAGTGTACCATTATCAACACGCTGTCTACAAATTCAAGTTAAGTGTCTATCCGAAACCCATTATCTATCATTAGTGGCCATTAATGTCATTGGGTAGGGTTATCCGGTTAGATCACATGGAAGCCTCAAACTAAAGGTAATTAAGCCAGGTCCTCATGTTCCATGTACTGTTTTCTCTGATATAGCTTGTCATATATAGGATTCTGGCTTCACAGCTAGCGCACTTTTGACAGGTCAAGACGAGGATGCAAGATTATGTGCACCAGTTACTGGGTGATAGAAGCTACCTCAAAGAGGATAATTTGGTGTCTACACCCTAGTTATACCTGGTGGACTAACCTGCTGTACTATAAGATAAGGAACCTCTTCAATGTATGTAGTTAATTCCTGTAGTTTGATTGGCTGCATATATATTAATTTAATAACCCCCCTAATGTGTAGAGGATCGATTTGTGAGATTGAGATTATTGCAGAAATACAGTCCACTTAACATTATACAAATTGCTATCGAAGTATATAAATTAACGTAAATATAAATTCATATAAATTAAATAAATATAAATCTCACAGGTCGGTTCCCACAGTAAAAGACACATCGAACACTTTATGTAGGGCATACGTAAATATGTGTATTTATGTATTTACGTATGTAGGTTAGCTTAACACTTTAAAAGTACCGAATCACCTTCTGTGGTTGATTGTTCAATAAACCCTTGGACTATATGTTTAACACATCTCTAGCCCTGTCCATGTAGGACAGAAGAAAATGTATATATGTTGGTTAGCATTGTAAATGTGTGGCCACGTCTGTGGCAGAAAATAATAATAAAAAAAAAAAATTGCCTAATGCATTCCATCTGTTAACTACTTTGACACTGAAAAAGTTCTTTCTAACGTCCCTGTGGCTCATTTGGGTACTCAAGTTTCCACTGTGTCTCCTTGTTCGCGTACCACTCGTGTTAAACATTTTATCCTTATCTACCCAGTCAATTCCTCTGGGAATTTTGTAGGTAGTAATAATGTCTCCCTTAATTCTTCTGTTTTCTAGTGTCGTGAGGTTCAGTTTCAGTAATCTTTCCTCATAGCTCATTCCTCTCAGCTCGGGGACTAGCCTGGTGACATACCTATGAACCTTTTCTAACTTCGTTTTGTGTTTGACTAAATGTGGATTTTGGACCTAGTTTGACTAGTTTTGTGGACCGCATATTCCAGTATTGGTCTGACATATGAGGTATACAAGGTTCTGAATAATTCCTTACACAAGTTTCTGAACACACAAGAGAGAGAGAGAGAGAGAGAGAGAGAGAGAGTGTGTGTGTGAGTGTGAGTGTGTGTGTGTGTGTGTGTGTGTGTGTGTGTGTGTGTGTGTGTGTGTGTGTGTGTGTGTGTGTGTGTGTGTGTGTGTGTGTGTGTGTGTGTTTGACAACTTAGCTAAGCTTGCTCTCTTTCGTCAGCGAGCTGTGAGTGTGTGAAATGTTTTCACATGTATTCCAACCTATTTTCATGTCTATATAAGAATACTGTGTAGCAGTCACATATACACACTCAGATTCTTGTGTTCATGTTATAATGTTCAGTTTAAAAATCATTTGGAGGGGGTGGGGGGAGGGTTCTGGTCTGGATTTCATCTAGGAATTATGTATTGTAGGGCTCTGTTTCCATCGAGTTGAAATTGAAATTGAAATAAGTTTATTGAGGTAAAATACACACAAAGGGATGAGGTAGCTCAAGCTATTCTCACCCCGTTCAGTACATCGTGTCCATCGAGTAGTTCAGGTTCCTGGGCCGCCAGCTGTGCAACCCGTCCTTTCAACTAGTACGTCTCATTCTGTACGTTACGGTGCCCCAACGTACAAGATACACAGTACTATACAGACATGTAGAGGCTCACAAAAACCCACGTATATCATGCAATGGAAGGTTAGGTTAGGTGGGTGGCTTGGGTTCGTACTTTTCTATTTAGGTTAGCAGTTTGTGTGTTGTAGCCATTAAGAGAACGGGCCGAGCCGTGGGAGCGGGGCGTCTCATTTTGGACTACTCTTCCTAACACTGGGTCCTGCTGGATACCTGCTGGATGGGGTTCTGGGAGTTCGTCAACACCCCGAGCACGGCCCGAGGCCAGGTTCGACTTGTGAGAGCGTGGTCCAACAGGCTGTTGCTTGGAGCGGCCCGCAGGCCCACATATCCACCACAGCCCGGTTGGTCCGGCACTTCTTGTAGAAAACTAGCCGGTTTTCTTTTGATGAGGTCCACGGTTGTTCCGGATATCCAAACAAACGGTAGGTTGTTGATATCTAGCATGATTCATGATATCTGAATGAACACCATTCCGATGGTGTTCCACACCCTGGTGGCTTGGTGCTGTAATCTGGTGTTGAGTGGTTGTGTGTTCAGGTGTTCACGGAGCTCCTGGATTGTCTCATCATATGGTGGACTGTCTTTAGCTCGCTTTCCTGTGACGCTATTGGAGTGACGGGCAAGACGAGGGTGTCCAGCCAGCCTCTGATGGCCGCGCATGATACCCACAGCCTCGTTGACTGGTAAGAACTCGTACACACAATGCAATCTTATTATACCCGCCGCTGGGTACACTGGCCATCGTCGCGTACCCTGAGCAGATAACACACAGCATCTTTCTTCCTTATCTGACAGCATCCGAGGCGCGCTGCTCCATAAACCCGACTCAGCCACAATAACCGCTGATCCGTCACTGTAAAATAAAGCGTCACCGGTGATGATACACAGGACCTGCTCCCAATTATCATGACCTCTTGCCCGGTGTCTCCCTAACCTCAGGAGTCTTGACGGTGTGGGCCTTGTCCATCTGGTATCAGGGGTGGGTACCTGCTTGATGGGGTTCTGGGAGTTCTTCTACTCCCCAAGCCCGGCCCGAGGCCAGGCTTGACTTGTGAGAGTTTGGTCCACCAGGCTGTTGCTTGGAGCGGCCCGCAGGCCCACATACCCACCACAGCCCGGTTGGTCCGGCACTCCTTGGAGGAATAAATCTAGTTTCCTCTTGAAGATGTGCACCTGGTATCTGGGGCTGAGGGGGGGGGGTGGGGTTGAGGGCCAGGTATCAGGGACGTGTACCTCTTCCTACGTCTTGTCGGCAATGGCTTGAATTTTCCATCTCTAAATATTTATTACCAAGGATGACTGTGACTGTGACAGGCCGGCCGACCACCAGTCACGATAGAGCAGTCAGTGGGGAGGGTCGCCCACCTCGCCGCTCTTCACCACTTGCTCGCCACCCATTCAAGGTCGCCCCCACCTCCACCTACTCCTCCCACACCCTTCTCCCGCCCCACCTCCATCCTACACCCACTTTCACCTCCCCCCCCACCTCCACCTTACACATATTCTCACCCTGCTTGCATCCTACACCTATTCCCGCTCCACCCGCACCCACTCTCGCCCCACCTGGGAGCCGGTCGGCCGAGCGGACAGCACGCTGGACTTGTGATCCTGTGGTCCTGGGTTCGATCCCAGGCGCCGGTGAGAAACAATGGGCAGAGTTTCTTTCACCCTATGCCCCTGTTACCTAGCCGTAAAATAGGTACCTGGGTGTTAGTCAGCTGTCACGGGCTGCTTCCTGGGGGTGGAGGCCTGGTCGAGGACCGGGCCGCGGGGACACTAAAGCCCCGAAATCATCTCAAGATAACCTCCCCCACTCCCACCTTCTGGCGCCTGACAGTTGAGTGGACAGCGATTCGGATTCGTAGTCCTGAGGTTCCGGGTTCGATCCCCGGTGGAGGCGGAGGCAAATGGACAAATTGTTTCTTTCACCCTGATGTCCCTGTTCACCTAGCAGTAAATAGGTACCTGGGAGTTAGACAGCTGCTACGGGCTGCTTCCTGGGGGTGTGTAACAAAAAAGGAGGCCTGGTCGAGGACCGGGCCGCGGGGACGCTAAGCCCCGAAATCATCTCAAGATAACTTCAAGATAACCTTTCCCGCCTTCTCTACACCCACCCCACCCCACCTGCACCGTGCTTAACTAACAGAAGCATTTATACCAGCCAGTGAATACGGTGTAAAATCTGAACAAAACTGAGAATGCCGTCCAGAATGACCCCTTGTAGCACAGCACAGGTGGTCGCCGTGTAGCACAGAGAACAGTGGCCACTGTTTAGCATAGATAACAGGTTCCATCTACCGTGTAGCACAGAGGGACAGGTTCCTCCAGTGGGCAGCGCCGAGGACAGGCACGTGGGCGGCTGCAGGTCAGGCCACGTGACGGGAAGCCCCCGCAGTTACTCGCCAGTTTTGGCGGGCGGGACGAGGCGGGACGAGCCGTGATCAAGCAGGGCATTGTTGTGGTCATACATTCTGAGTGACGGTGTCGCCCCAACGCAAGTGGGGGGTGTGGGCTCAGACCGCGCCAGAAGCCTACGACAAGCGACGTTCCTGGCTGGACCTCAAGGCAAATGATACCTGGTTGATGGGGTTCTGGGAGTTCTCCTACTCCCCAAGCCCGGCCCGGGAGTAGAGGAACTCCCAGAACCTCATCAACCACGTGTCAACCAAATGAGTTGAGTTGCCTGGAATGGATGGGTAGCAGGGCGGCCAGAGATGATCCTATGGTAGGCAAGATCGTGCCAAGTGGAAAGATCTTTGCAAGGGGACCATTTGTGTTAATCAACGGTCATATTTTGATGGGGAGTCTGGCCCCCTTATAGTCGATACTATCAGCTTCACCTGTTCGCCAGGTCGTGTGATCACCCTGTTCATCTGGTCCTGAGACTACTCCACACACACACACGGGTTAGGATTAGAGATAAGGCAAAAATAGTTCAGTAAACCCTTATCTGAGAAAGCTATTCAAGGCGAGGGAGGCCACACCCACACTTCAACACTGCGCCCCCCACACACTCCCCCACACTGGGCGTTCACCACCAACACTGCGCCCCCCCACACCCACACTCCCCCACACTGGGCGTTCACCACCAACACTGCGCCCCCCCACACCCACACTCCCCCACACTGGGCGTTCACCACCAACACTGCGCCCCCCCACACCCACACTCCCCCCACACTGGGCGTTCACCACCAACACTGCGCCCCCCCACACCCACACTCCCCCCACACTGGGCGTTCACCACCAACACTGACATGGGCTGCAGTGTTTACCGTGCCAGTGATCGCTAATTGCGTTCACACACACACACACACACACACACACACACACACACACACACACACACACACACACACACACACACACACGCTTAGGCAGTGATGTGGTGGAAGCTGACTCCATACACAATTTCAAATGTAGGTATGATAGAGCCCAGTAGGCTCAGGAATCTGTACACCAGTTGATTGACGGTTGAGAGGCGGGACCAAAGAGCCAGAGCTCTTTGAGCTCTTGGCGAAAGTTTTGCCAAAGCTCTGATCCACCACAACCAGGTGAGTACAACTAGGTGAGTACTCACATACACACACACACACACACAAAACACACATTCCACTAGCTAAGGGGGCTGGTAGCTGAGTGTACAGCGCTCTAGACTCGTGGACCTAGGGATTGGGGTTCGATGCCCTGCGCCGGCGGAAAACAAACGGGTACATTTTCCTTCACCCTGATGCTCCTGTTACCTAGCAGTAAATAGGTACCTGAGAGTTAAGACAGCTGCTACGGGCTGCTTCCTCCCTCCCTCTCTCTCTCTCTCTCTCTCTCTCTCTCTCTGTCTGTGTGTGTGTGTGTGTGTGTGTGTGTGTGTGTGTGTGTGTGTGTGTGTGTGTGTGTGTGTGTGTGTGTGTGTGTGTGTGTGTGTGTGTGTGTGTGTGTGTGTGTGTGTGTGTGTGTGTGTGTGTGTGTGTGTGTGTGTGTGTGTGTGTGTGTGTGTGTGTGTGTGTGTGTGTGTGTGTGTGTGTGTGTGTGTGTGTGTGTGTGTGTGTGTGTGTGTGTGTGTGTGTGTGTGTGTGTGTGTGTGTGTGTGTGTCAAAAAAATAGTAGTTAGTAGTTGATTGACAGTTGAGAGGCTGGCCGAAAGAGCACAGCTCAACCCCCCCAACACCCATTTTCTCTCAGCCACAGATCCCATTTTCTATATCGTGAAATGACCGTCAAAAACAGGCTCTCCCGTGCGGGGTGCCGATGACCACCACTGTACCACAAGGAACTGATCATCAGGTCAGCCGCGAGGAAAAGCTTATGGTCACACGTCGCTCATTACCGAGGTAGTTATGTGAGGGAGAGTGATGGTTATGGGACGGTGAGGAGGCTGGCGTGGGAGGGACGGAGGGGAGGGTGGGAAAGGCACATTAACGGAAGAGGGACGTCCAGAGGGGAAGGGAAGGAGGCCCCAACACGTGAAAGAAGAAAAAAAGAGTAGAAAGCAAGACACTAAGAATCCCACAGTGTAAGTCGGCCTCCACTGGGCGACCAGGACAAACCCATGGGTGGGGAATATCATCCCCCCCCCATCTGCTCCTTAGTGGGTCCTGACACACCCCCACACTGACCCAGCCCCTCCCCCCTCATCTCTGCCCCTTCCCCTCATCTCTACCCTCACCCCCCACTGTTCCCGCATGACCCCATCCTCACTAGTCAAGCCCCATCACTACCACATACACTTGCCCCTCCCCCCCCCCTAGCAAGTAATGGGGCTCCCTGCTCCCCACTCAACTCTTCCACTTCACTGTTAACACCTTGCACTCGACCCACCCCGTCCCTGTTCCTTTCCATCTCTCTCTCTCTCCTCTTTCCCCTCAAGGGCTGTAGAGTCAATAGCCATTAATATTGACAGCACAGCCGGCATGGCTACAGATGTCAACAGATGCCCGACCACAGAGATGGTTGAGGGGAGTCAAGAAAAAGGGGACCAAGAAGGGGGGAACATCTTATCACGAGCGGGGCAGAACTCCGGTGAAAGTTCCTCCTCTTGACTCAGAATTTTGTCAGTATTAAATTCAGACTCCAACAGAGTTTTCTATTTCGGCCATAATGACTATAATTTACACACAGAAATATAATTTACACGCTACACCTGGAGCATACTCCAGTAGGAGCATACTCCAGTACTCCAGGTATAGCAATGGACGAACCTTGACACAAGATCTAGGTAAAGGTCGAGTCAGGATGTTGATATATTTAACGACTATTGACGGTGTTAGCTCCATTCCACCCCCCCCCCCACTCCAACACCCCTCGTCACGAAACCCCTCCCCCACACCCCCTCCCCCAGAAAATACTCCGAAACCAGCTCCACTTTCCCTTGCCTGACGGTATCATAAGATTGTCATTTTTCTCAGTGGCGTCTTATTTACAAGGGCAAGAACGCAGGTGACGAGTCGTTGTTTTCTGGGGAAGATTACCCCTGCAAGAGGGGGGGGGAGGACTCTGAGGAGTGTCACCTTACAGCGGTTGAAGGGGAAGGAGCGAGGGGGACTTAAATAGTGGAGGGGACAAGAGAACTGATGTACATCGAGTCAACCAAAAGCAGGGGGAGCAGGAACTGGTGGACAGGGACCGGATACTACAGGGAGAGGGACATGTTCAGAGACAGAGCTACCCTGTCGTAGCTCAGTCGATTAAGGCAGTGTCTGGGATGCTCCCAGACGCAGGTTCGAATCCTCGTCACGGCTCTTGTGGATTTGTTCATTTACATGTTCAGAGTGTAGAGGCAGTGTCTCCCGCACACCAGTGCCCCAGGGTGTACACAGTATTGGTCCAGCAGGCCATATCCCTTCCCAGACCGACCACACCACCGCCACATCCCTTCCCAGACCGACCACACCACCGCCACATCCCTTCCCAGACCGACCACACCACCGCCACATCCCTTCCCAGACCGACCACACCACCGCCACATCCCTTCCCAGACCGACCACACCACCGCCACATCCCTTCCCAGACCGACCACACCACCGCCACATCCCTTACCAGACCCCCCACACCCTCCCTCATCACACAACCTCTCCACGGCCTGGTGCTCGCCACATTTTAACCACACAAAAACGCTAATTATGTACCATTTTGACACGAGGGAGAAGGGTAAACACTTGCTGCTTAAGAACAAGACATGGGAGAGGAGAGAAGAGAGGGAAAGACAAAACAAAACAGGCAAGAGAAGTTGCTCAAGGTTCCGGAGGTGGGTGAGGAAAAACGGAAGAGAATACGGTGTCAAATCTTTTTTGTTAGCAGTGTCGTGAATCATTTACCTGTGTCGCATGATACCACTCGTGGGTCACCCCCCGTGGGTCACCACCCGTGGGGTCACCACCCGTGGGGTCACCACCCGTGGGGTCACCACCCGTGGGTCACCACTCGTTGGAGGGGAAAACCTGTGACCGGTGATGGGAGCGTGGGTCGCCCTGGGCGTGTGTGAGGCCAGTTTGGACCACCTCAGTTAAAACAGTGAATGTCACGCCCATCCTGTTTACTCCTCCACCCACCCACCCACACACACACACACACACACACACACACACACACACACACACACACACACACACACACACGCACGAGGCAGAAACAAATGGGCAAAGTTTCTTTCACCCTGAATGCCCCTGTTACCTAGCAGTAAATAGGTAGCTGGGAGTTAGTCAGCTGTCATGGGCTGCTTCCTGGGGTGTGTGTGTGTGGTGTGGGGAAAAAAAAAAAAAGTAGTTAGTAAACAGTTGAGAGGCGGGCCGAAAGAGCAAAGCTCAACCCCCGTAAAAACACAACTAGTAAACACACACACACACACACACACACACACACACACACACACACACACACACACACACACACACACACATACACACACACACACACACACACACACACACAGGTGGAAATTGAGTGCCCAAATGAGCCACAAAGATATTAGAAAGAAGTTTTTCAGTGTCACAGTGGTTGACAAATGGAATGCATTAGGAAGTGATGTGGTGGAGGCTGACTCCATACACAGTTTCAAGTGTAGATATGATAGAGCCCAATAGGCTCAGAAACCTATACACCTGTTGATTGACAGTTGAGAGGCGGGACCAAAGAGCCAGAGCTCAACCCCCGCAAGCACAATTAGTTGAGTACACACACACACACACGCGTAGACACAAACAATATACATAATAATACATACAATACATAATACAGCCATTCACCCTCTCACACACTTGGCCCAACACCACCACCTGCCTTATACTGGGTGTTGAAGCATGTAGAGTTGAGTACATACACCCGCTGTAAGGCTGTATTCCAGGCTTTGCGTCACGTAGGCAAAGGCTCAATGGCAAATGGCAAATGTAATCCCATAATATACAAAGTGAAATCAAGAGGATCTTTTAAAGTGGAAACCTGTACCTCTGAGCAGCGTGGCACAGTGCCTACTATGGTTTATTGGTTATCATGATGTGGTCTTCCATAACGTGATAACCAGTAAACACTTTGGATTCCATTGTTTATAAAACATGCTAATTTTATATGGGAAAGTTACAAACACAATAGAGGAAAGAAATTGATGGCCGGACAGAATATTATTCGATTCTGGAAAAAAGATTCTGGAATTCTTTTGACAAGATCCCACACCGAAGACTATTTTTGGAAGCTGGAGAAGAGTACACGGGAGTCTAATGAAGTGGATGAGTTTTTTTTTTTTTTTTTTTTTTTTTTTTTACACCAGATAGAAAGGGTAAGAGTTAAGAGGAAGGTATAGTCACAGAGAAGTAACTAGTCGGGAGCCTCACCGCAGGTGAGTCCCAGTGATGTTTATGATATACATCAATCCAGAGCAACGGGCTCACCATAGCCCGTGCTACTTGGAACTTTCTGTTTCACGTAGTGCATCTTAAACAACAATACCAGCATCTTTACAGACGATGCGGAGATGAGAAGATCATGTATCGATAGTAATTACCAGGAGGTAAGCCAAATACGTCATACATCTCACTTTAGTAATACCTGCTTGATGGGGTTCTGGGAGTTCTTCTACTCCCCAAGCCCGGCTTGACTTGTGAGAGTTTGTGATCCACGTGATATACCGTGGCTTAGTCGACTAGAGCGCGTCTGGGAACACCCAGAGCATGGGTTCGAACCCTCATCAAGGCTCTTGTGGCTGTGATCAATAATAATAATAATAATAATATTTTATTATTCTATAGGGAAGGGAGTACCACCTCTGGCTGGAAGAAGGGGGACCCATAGCCTCGGAGGAAACCACACATGATCCCAGAGGCCTGACCAGCGGACCGGGCCGCGGGGACGTTGAGCCCCGAAATCATCGCCAGCTAGTTATGATCCCTTGATCCAGGATCCCTCAGGATTGACGTGTGACAACTTGGGTCCAACAGACTGTTGTGGTGCGCATTTTAAGAACGGAAAACACGTAAGATTGTGTAAATTGTTATTACATCTCAGGCTGGCAGCAGGTGCCTCCAGCTCCCCGTTTTCTGTGGGTGTTTCTCCCTCACATCCATCAGGGGGCAACGCACGCCTCGTTCCTCACTGTCAGGTGGCTCCCTCTCCCGCCCCTATCCATCTGTCAGCCAGCTGGTGGCTTTACTTGGACCCCCCATCTATCAGGCAGTTGGTGCTTCACTCAGCCCTTATACCCAACTGGTGCTTCACTTGGCCGTTATATTCAGCTGGTGCTTCACTTGGCCGTTATACTTAGCTCAGGTTGTGATGGTGATTGTACCTTGATGGGGTTCTGGGAGTTCTTCTACTCCCCAAGCCCGGCCCGAGGCCAGGCTTTACTTGTGAGAGCTTGGTCCACCAGGCTGTTGCTTGGAGCGGCCCGCAGGCCCACATACCCACCACAGCCCGGTTGGTCCGGCACTCCTTGAAGAAAACAATCCTGTTTTCTCTTGAAGATGTCCACGGTTGTTCCGGCAATATTTCTTATGCTCGCTGGGATGATGTTGAACAACCTCTGATGTTTATACTGTGTGTTTATACAGACTGCTTCAGTCTCTATTATATTTCTTCAATCTCCCTGTTTTAATTATTCTTTCTTTGTAGGAATAGTGGTGTCTGCTTTAGCAT
>NC_091217.1:2277215-2319715 GCF_040958095.1 Procambarus clarkii | reverse complement strand
CAAATTTCAAATTTTATAAATGCCAATATTTCTTAAAAGACATTAATAGGGCCTATTACGGTCATCTGACGCTCACTTACCCCCCCCCCACACCCCAAATTGTCATCTTGCAAAGTTGTATGAGGCTCGAGCCGTCTGGTCTCTTACTTCAGACATGCGGATAAACAGACACTCTCTTTAACAGATCTAATTGACTAGACTTCAGAATTAAGTAGCAGCAAGAACTGAAATAAAACTTTCGAGTGGGATTCGAGCCAGCGACCGGGGCTCCATGCTAGCCACCATCACTGGCTAAAACTAAAGCGAAACGTATAAGTAATCTTATCATTAAGAATAATGCAATTCAACGATCTAGAGAGCAGTATGTCAAGGTATAAAATAGGGCGAGTAGCATTCCTAGTTTTATACCTAGTAAGCGTCAGGCTACCAACAGGATTGCTAGAGGAAGCAGGCGATGAGTCACAATAACGTGGCTAAAGTATGATGGCCAGACCACACACTAGAAGGTGAAGGGACGACGACGTTTCATCGACTTGAGAATGGTCCAGGACGGACCGAAACGTCGTCGTCCCTTCACCTTCTAGAAAAAGCACTTTGCCTAGCACTAGTGAGACCTCGCTGCTCCATCCAGTTGGGACACCTCGAAGAATCCTAATGGGCATCGTTCCTTCGCTTCGCTCCCCCCCCCCCCCATATCCCTGCTCCTATCCAGGTCCACATACGCCTTCTAGGTGTTGTATAGTCATACTAGCTTAGCACTGTCTCCACACAAGTACTTTTCCCTGTCCCTAGTACTCTGCAGCGTCCGGGGTCATGGCCGCACTGCGGGAGACACACCAGTACTCTGAACAACGCACAAACACAGAGATGACAGGGGGTGACCCGGCCAGCATCAGCCGTCATTGTGTAACTAAATTGAGGGAATTGAGGTTAGACTCTTGGGAGACGCGGAGTGAGGGGCAGATATGACTCAAGACTATATGTGGATCACAGGCATGAACTCCGGAGATATAAATAGCGTCATTGTTGGAATCTCTCGTTACCAGCCGTGACAGTCAAGCCAGGACTAGTAACGAAGGATTCAAATTGGACACATTTACATCTTTTTTTTTATCTTTATTTAATAAAATACAATATAAATCATATATACACAAGTTTTACAAGGCAATACTACATCTTGAGTTTATCTTGAGATGATTTCGGGGCTTTTTAGTGTCCCCGCGGCCCGGTCCTCGACCAGGCCTCTACCCCCGGGAAGCAGCCCGTGACAGCTAACACCCAGGTACCTATTTTACTGCTAGGTAACAGGGGCATAGGATGAAAGAAACTCTGCCCATTGTTTCTCGCCGGCGCCTGGGTTCGAACCCAGGACCAGAGGATCACAAGTCCAGCGTGCTGTCCGCTCGGCCGGCCGGCTCCCCTACATTATAATTCTCATTGAACAAGTGTTCCATTATCACAGAACATGATCTTTAAAACCCCTGAATGTTATACTTATTTTTCTTTAAATGATTTAAAAAAAAATAGAGATTATATTTACATGGAAGAAAGATACGTTAAGGGTTGTTTTGACAATAGGGGATGGGTCTAATAATAGTATAATAGGGGAATAGGGGATGGGTCTGCCAAATAGCGCCATTGAGGCGAATAACATAAGATAGTATTTGGATAGTTTAAAGACCAGTTTGGGTGCAAAAAAACGAGTGAGGGTGCAAACAGGACCTGTTTTGCATAGGCCAGTAGGCCTATCTCAGAATCTGCCTGAGATGGGCCAGTAAGCCCACTATAGAACTAACCTCACATGGGTCAGTAGGCCTACTGCAATGTTTGTATGATCTATCTTTAACGACGTCCAGTGTCTGATAAAGAGATTACCTTGCGATGATTTCGGGGCTCAGCGTCCCAGCGGCCCGGTCCTCGACCAGGTCAATAAAAGCACAGTCGACACGGTCAGATAATTGTGCCACACGACAACACACACCCAAACAGTGAGGCCAAACTTCTCTTCACACCAAGACGCACGACAACACCCCAAGATATGTAAGACAGCGGGTTAAGGAGCAGTTAGGAACAATTAAGGAGCAGTTAGGAACAATTAAGGAGCAGTTAGGAACAATTCAATCGTAAGATAATGTATAAAGATGCCGCAACATCACGAAGATGATGGATAGACAGAGAAGACGAAAGGAGGAGACAGAGGAGAGGAATAACATAGATTAACTGCGACAAGCTGAACTATTGCCTAAGCAAACAAGGTCGCCTTGTTTAAGCAAGAGGGCAGCTAGTAACTGATAATAAACGAAAGATAAAAAAATATAAGATTCTAAAAAAAAAAAAAAAGCTGTTGGACAAACAAATGTGGCGAAGATAAACAAAGCTGAAGTCGGGAAAAACAAAGATGGCGGCGGTAAAAACAAAGATGGCGGCGGAATAAACAAAGATGGCGGATAAACAGAAATGCCACAACGTCCGTCTCCACCACTTATCTGTCAGCGTCCCCTTCCACTGACCGTCCTCCCTCCCTCACATGTCTTCTCCCCTCCCCCCGTCCCTTCTCCCTGTCCACTCTCCCACTACTTATTTCTTTCCCCCTCTCCCACCCCCTTATTTTTTCCCCTTATCACCCATATTTTTCCCTCGTTCCAATCCCTTCTTTTTTCCCCTTTCTTCTTTCCCCCTCTCCCACCCCTCTCCCACCCCCTCCCACTCCCCCCACCTCCCCTCTCCAGGTGTGTGTGCGTATCGACCCTTATGGGAACACCTCAGCTGTCTACAAAGGTGCGTACATGTACGTATATGTACGTGAGCCGTGTAGTAGCATCAATCAAGTATACATGTAAGCATTCCCAGCGTGTGTGTGTACTGAGGTGTACATGTACGTATGTGTGCTGATGGTGAATAGGGGCTACCATGGCGAGTGCACATGATCACGACGTAGTCCCCACTACTTGATCATGTCACCTTCAGTTCTCTAGCTCCTAGACTCCTCCTCTTCCTTCCTGCTTCTTTACGATATCCCTCATAGTGCACCACTGTCCGCCCTGCCCTTCACTGTCCGCCCTGTCCTTCACTGTCCGCCCTGTCCTTCACTGTCCGCTCTGTCCTTCACTGTCCGCCCTGCCCTTCACTGTCCGCCCTGTCCTTCACTGTCCGCCCTGTCCTTCACTGTCCGCCCTGTCCTTCACTGTCCGCCCTGCCCTTCACTGCCCGCCCTGTCCTTCACTGTCCGCCCTGTCTTTCACTGTCCGCCCTGACCTTCACTGTCCGCCCTGTCCTTCACTGTCCGCCCTGTCCTTCACTGTCCGCCCTGTCCTTCACTGTCCGCCCTGACCTTCACTGTCCGCCCTGACCTTCACTGTCCGCCCTGTCCTTCACTGTCCGCCCTGACCTTCACTGTCCGCTCTGTCCTTCACTGTCCGCCCTGTCCTTCACTGTCCGCCCTGACCTTCACTGTCCGCCCTGCCCTTCACTGTCCGCCCTGCCCTTCACTGTCCGCCCTGTCCTTCACTGTCCGCCCTGACCTTCAATGTCCGCCCTCACCTTCACTGTCCGCCCTGTCCTTCACTGTCCGCCCTGACCTTCACTGTCCGCCCTGTCCTTCACTGTCCGCCCTGTCTAGTCTGGCCTAACAATATTACCATAAATCTTATCTGGCGGCGACAGTTAAAAATTGGGCTTAAATAAGCGCCAACAGTTTAACAAGTCATCTGCCAGGTTACATATTTCATCGGCGGGTCTTCCTGGTGGGCGGGTCCCCCTGGTGGGCGGGTCCCCCTGGTGGGCGGGTCCCCCTGGTGGGCGGGTCCCCCCCTGGTGGGCGGGTCCCCCTGGTGGGCGGGTCCCCCCCTGGTGGGCGGGTCCCCCTGGTGGGCAGGTCCCCCTGGTGGGCGGGTCCCCCCTGGTGGGCGGGTCTTTCTGGTGGGCGGGTCCCCCCTGGTGGGCGGGTCTTTCTGGCGGGCGGGTCCCCCTGGTGGGCGGGTCCCCCCTGGTGGGCGGGTCCCCCTGGTGGGTCCCCCTGGTGGGCGGGTCCCCCCCTGGTGGGCGGGTCCCCCCTGGTGGGCGGGTCCCCCTGGTGGGTCCCCCTGGTGGGCGGGTCCCCCCTGGTGGGCGGGTCCCCCTGGTGGGCGGGTCCCCCTGGTGGGCGGGTCCCCCTGGTGGGCGGGTCCCCCTGGTGTGTCCCCTTGGTGGGCGGGTCCCCCCCTGGTGGGCGGGTCCTCCCTGGTGGGCGGGTCCCCCTGGTGGGTCCCCCTGGTGGGCGGGTCCCCCCTGGTGGGCGGGTCCCCCCTGGTGGGCGGGTCCCCTTGGTGGGCGGGTCCCCCTGGTGGGCGGGTCCCCCCTGGTGGGCGGGTCTTTCTGGTGGGCGGGTCTCCCCGGTGGGCGGGTCCCCCCTGGTGGGCGGGTCGCCCTGGTGGGCGGGTCTCCCCGGTGGGCGGGTCTCCCCGGTGAGTCGATCACGCCCCTACATACAACACCCACGTCACCATACCACCAGCACCAGGAAGGAAACATGTCATCGAGGACATCTATGAAGGAGTTCAGCTCCTGGGCCCCAGAACACGCGCGGTACGCCTAAAAGTCTCACCAGATGACCCAGGCCGCCAGCTCCACCCAGGCAGGGAAGCGTGGATAAACATGGCCGCCAGCTCCACCCAGGCAGGGAAGCGTGGATAAACATGGCCGCCAGCTCCACCCAGGCAGGGAAGCGTAGATAAACATTATCCACGCTGATAGATCACGTTACTGAGATTACCTTATGGACTGTTGTGTCTCGATTGGACAACGTGATCACTATAGCTCCTGGTGCGATGCACCTGAGGGGAGGAAGGGGTGAGGGAAGTAAAGGCTGAGGGAAGTAAAGGCTGAGGGGAAGTAAAGGCTGAGGGGAAGTAAAGGCTGAGGGAAGTAAAGGCTGAGGGAAGTAAAGGCTGAGGGGTAGTAAAGGCTGAGGGGAAGTAAAGGCTGAGGGGAAGTAAAGGCTGAGGGGAAGTAAAGGCTGAGGGGAAGTAAAGGCTGAGGGGAAGTAAAGGCTGAGGGAAGTAAAGGTTGAGGGGAAGTAAAGGCTGGGGGAAGTAAAGGCTGAGGGGAAGTAAAGGCTGAGGGGAAGTAAAGGCTGAGGGGAAGTAAAGGCTGAGGGAAGTAAAGGCTGAGGGGAAGTAAAGGCTGAGGGGAAGTAAAGGCTGAGGGAAGTAAAGGCTGAGGGGAAGTAAAGGCTGAGGGAAGTAAAGGCTGAGGGGAAGTAAAGGATGAAGGGAATAAGAGATTCTTCAATGCGTAAAATCTTCATGAACCAAAATACGCCAAACGGTTCATAGAGCGTAATAAACATTGATAAAATTTCGGAGAGTCAAGGCCTATCCCCCCCCCCATCCTCAACCTGTTAATCTCACGGTGTAAACAGCCCTTTTAAAACATTATTTTTCAGCCGTTAGTCCGTTGACCAGACGGACGGGAGCCATCAGGGATTTACGTAGCCTCCATTTGCGAAACCAGTCCATCCTTGCTCAGTCACGGCGGTGTTTAGTTTACACGTGTTAAGTAATGGATGAGCTCCGAGGCGCCACGAGGGTGTCCATAACAATAACAACCTTGGCTTGTTAAGTTTCCGGTCCACCCCCCCCTCCCCCCCTTCACCAAGGTCACTCATCATGGTCACTCACCATGGTCACTCACCAAGGTCACTCACCAAGGTCACTCACCATGGTCACTCACCATGGTCACTCACCAAGGACACTCACCATGGTCACTCACCAAGGTCACTCACCATGGTCACTCACCATGGTCACTCACCAAGGACACTCACCAAGGTCACTCACCATGGTCACTCACCATGGTCACTCACCATGGTCACTCACCATGGTCACTCACCAAGGACACTCACCAAGGACACTCACCATGGTCACTCACCAAGGTCACTCACCATGGTCACTCACCATGGTCACTCACCAAGGACACTCACCAAGGTCACTCACCATGGTCACTCACCATGGTCACTCACCATGGTCACTCACCATGGTCACTCACCATGGTCACTCACCAAGGACACTCACCAAGGTCACTCACCAAGGTCACTCACCAACGAGGCCAGCAATCACCACCCATCACACCTCAATATTGTCAAGTGCAGGTGACAAATTGTTCGAAATATATTGACAACTGCCAACCCAACCCCCCCTCCCCCTTCCCATCCCCCCCTTAGGGGAGAGGAAGCAACCAATCATTTTTATTTCCCCCCCCCCTTTTTATATATATTTTTTCTTCGTCGCCTCTGCTCTCGCCTTTGGCATATATTCTAAAAATCTTTTTAGTTCACGGTTGGCCTTTTAAAAGACTATCCCCCCCTCCCCCCCCGCTGACTCGCCTCTCTCCCAATATCTTCCAGCCAATATTGTATTTTTTAACCTTTTAAGACTTTGTTCCCAACTGTCTCGTAAAAGCAGAAATGGGATTTTTTTCTCGCTCCCTCTGTGGGTCTTTGGGGAGGTATTTCAACCCCCCCCCCCTGCCTTCTCCCCCCCCCCACACACATGCTCAGTCCTCAACGTGCTTTTCAGACATCTCTATTCACCGGCGGTGTTTTTTTAGGGGAGGGGGGGAGGGAGGGATGTAGGTAGGTAGGTTAGGTTAGGTCGGTAGATTTTTCCTTTCTTTCAGACGGCTTAGAATGTGTAAGTTGTAGAATTGTGTGTGTGTGTGTGTGTGTGTGTGTGTGTGTGTGTGTGTGTGTGTGTGTGTGTGTGTGTGTGTGTGTGTGTGTGTGTGTACTCACCTATTTGTACTTGCGGGGGTTGAGCTTTGGCTCTTTGGTCCCACCTCTCAACTGTGTGTGAAATAAATAAATATATATTATATATATATATATATACTGTATTGTTTGCCTCTACTCATCCCTTCCACTTGTTATTCTTCAATATGTGGTATTTCGTGCATTTGTTTTAATTCATCTTCCGTGTTGCCCTCCCCTCCTGTTCTTGTTGAAATTCTCTCTTTCTTTTTCTCTTGTATAAAAACCAGTTTTCTTTCTCTTGCAGCTCCTGGAAGGTGAAAACACGTTTCCAACTTTTGTGTCCCCTCAAATCCCAGCTTAGCACACCGTCTCCCCTCACCCTGCCTCCCCAACCCCTTCCCTCACTCTCTCTCCCTAGCCACTTCGAGCCTCTATCAACATCCCCCAAGCCCCTCCGCTACATATCAGATATATCCCAAACTTCAGTCTCCACATCTCCAACACTCTCCATCGTCAACTGGACCTGCTAACAATCTGGAACCTCCAATAGATGGGGTGGAGACTAACTAGATCCTCCAACAGTCCACACTAACTGGATGATGGTGGCAGAGGTGGTGGTGATGGTGGTGGCAGTGATGATGATGATGATGATGATGATGATGATGATGATGATGGTGGTTACAAAAAAAAAAAGTCCTTCAACTGGAAGGCTGTTGCTTGCATATGCACAGTTGGTCCACGTGTCCACAACAACCTGGCTGACCCTTCACTTCCTTCAGCAACTTATCAAGTTGCCTTTTAAAAGCATCCACGTTTGTTCCGACAATATTTCCAAACTGGAAATATTGAGAGGAAAATTATAGAGCTGCGGACCTCTGTACCCGATTGTGCCTATGGCGCCTCTACTCCTCCCTGGCGCTGTTTTGCAATTCCTTCCGTGTCGTTCGCTCCAGTATGTTGTTATTCTACTGTGTAAATTTGGAAGCCGCGTCTAACAGCCTGGTTGATCAGTCCAGCAACCAGGAGGCCTGGTCGACGACCGGGCCGCGGGGACACTAAGCCCCGGAAGCACCTCAAGGTAACCTCAAGGTAAGGTAGGCCCCTCCAGTATCTTCCATGAATATATTATGAGATACCTCTCTCGTCTCCTTTCAAGAGATTACCTTGATATCTTACCTTGCCTTGCTTACCTTACGTTAGCTTACCGCCGCTAGACTACTTTTGAGTACATAGAGGAGGTGTTAGCAATCTAGACCTTTCACTGTCTATAATGGCCGCACGAGTCGTCTGTAATTCGATTTCAGTGAAGATAAAGCAATAATGTAGAATACAAGGCCTCCCCCCAACCCCATGTCTCCTCCCTTCCCCCCTCCCCTTTCCTTCACTAACCCCAGTTCCCCTCCCCCCCCCAACTTAACCACCCAAGGGCCCCATATCCCCCCCCTCGCCCCCCCCCCCCCCCGGGGAGACAGAGAGCGCATGACGGGCGAGAAACGACTGCCCCCCCCCCCCATCAAGGACAGTACCGTCTTGACCCGTCCAGACAGGAAGACGGTCGCTCCGAACATCTCGGCACCTCCCGTCTACAGGTATACCACAACACACACACCTTAACCACTTTTCTGGTATACTAACAGACAACTATGCTAATATTCAGGTATGCTAACACCAGGTGTGCAAACGTCCAGGTATGTTGGGGGCGAGGGGAGGGGAGTTGAGGTTAACTCATCCATAGGATGTTGTTCTAGGCTGATGAGGGAGATGGTTTGGCGAGCCACTGTTAATGGGCGACAAACGACAGAAAAGCGGTGTGGGGCCCCGGTACTGAAGTAGGATCTGTAACCGTATGTATGATAGCACAGACAGACAGACAGACAGACAGACAGACAGACAGAGACAGACAGACAGACACCAGTCTTCAAATACCTAAACACCGACGAGTTCAAATGCTTTATACAGCACCACCGTGGACCCCCCCCCCCACCACCCGCCTAATAAAAAAAATGACATTAAGTTTGAGAAAGTACAGAGGTCGCCTACACAGGTTCCCCTCAGTACCAGCCTCGAGAGGAACCAGCTAACAGGCTTAAGCGAAGGTGTTAAACTTTACGACACTTGGAAGAAAGAAGAAATAGAAGGGACATGATCCAGACATATAAAATTCTCAGATGACTCGATGGAATATCTAGTGACAATGTTCAGGATGAACAGTGAGGTGACGAGAGGGGCAGCCACAGGGAGGTGAGGAAACACCAAGAACACACCAAGAACACACCCAGAACACACCCAGAACACACCCAGAACACACCAAGAACACACCCAGAACACACCCAGAACACACCCAGAACACACCAAGAACACACCAAGAACACACCCAGAACACACCCAGAACACACCCAGAACACACCCTGAACACACCCAGAACACACCCAGAACACACCCAGAACACACCCAGAACACACCCAGAACACACCCAGAACACACCCAGAACACACCCAGAACACAACCCATATGAAACACCCTAGCAGGCACCATAACAAGAGACTACCTCCATCCACAACTGCAGAAGGCATGCCAAGAGCCTGCTGACAGCTGGAAAGACGGGAGCCCATGAGTTGAAGCTCGGTCCTACGAACTGTGTTAGGGTGGGACAGTTAGATAAGAACAAAATATTCAACAGGGCCATTCCAATTTAGTGGTGGAGCGCGCCTGCCACACAGCCTGCTGGCGCCCAGGAGGCCTGGTCGACGACCGGGCCGCGGGGACACTAAGCCCCGGAAGCACCTCAAGGTAGCCTCAAGGTAGGTAGGTAGCCCTCCAGCTGATGTCCTTGTGAGTGTTGTAAATATGGCGACTATTGTCCCCCTGGTGGTGGTGGTGAGAACCTGGTGATGTATGACGCTGTTGAGTCCCCGCGCCTGCTGGGGGGGGGGGGGTATTAACCTAGTTGTGCTTGCGGGGTTGAGCACTGGCTCTTTCGGTCCGCCTCTCAACTGTTAATCAACTACCCCCCCCCCCACCTCTCCCAGGTAGCAACCCGTAACAGATGTCTAACTCCCAGGTACCTATTTACTGCTAAGTAACAGGCGCATCAGGGTGAAAGAAACTCTGCCCATTTGTTTCCGCCACCGCCAGGGATCGATTCCCGGTTCACGGTACTACGAATCCCGACTGCTGTCCACTCAGCCACCAGGTGCTCATGATAGTGTTAGAGTGTGAGTGTGAGTGAGTGAGTGAGTGAGTGAGTGAGTGAGTGAGTGAGTGAGTGAGTGAGTGAGTGAGTGAGTGAGTGAGTGAGTGAGTGAGTGAGTGTGAGTGTGTGTGTGTGTGTGTGTGTGTGCGTGTGTGTGTGTGAGAGTGTGTGTGAGAGAGTGTGAGTGTGTGTGTGTGTGTGTGTGTGTGTGTGTGTGTGTGTGTGTGTGTGTGTGTGTGTGTGTGTGTGTGTGTGTGTGTGTGTGTGTGTGTACTCACCTATATGTACTCACCTAGTTGTGTCTGCAGGATCGAGCATTGACTCTTGGATCCCGCCTTTCGAGCATCGGTTGTTTACAGCAATGACTCTTGTCCCATTTCCCTATCATACCTGGTTTTAAAATTATGAATAGTATTTGCTTCCACAACCTGTTCCTGAAGTGCATTCCATTTCCCCACTACTCTCACGCTAAAAGAAAACTTCCTTACATCTCTGTGACTCATCTGAGTTTCAAGCTTCCATCCATGTCCTCTCGTTCTGTTACTATTCCGTGTGAACATTTCGTCTATGTCCACTCTGTCAATTCCTCTGAGTATCTTATACGTTCCTATCATGTCCCCCCTCTCCCTTCTTCTTTCTAGTGTCGTAAGGCACAGTTCCCTCAGGCGCTCTTCATACCCCATCCCTCGTAGCTCTGGGACGAGTCTCGTTGCAAACCTCTGAACCTTTTCCAGTTTCATTATATGCTTCTTCAGATGGGGACTCCATGATGAGGCGGCATACTCTAAGACTGGCCTTACGTAGGCAGTGTAAAGCGCCCTAAATGCCTCCTTACTTAGGTTTCTGAATGATGTTCTAACTTTTGCCAGTGTAGAGTACGCTGCTGTCGTTATCCTATTAATATGTGCCTCAGGAGATAGATTAGGTGTTACGTCCACCCCCAGGTCTCTTTCACGCGTCGTTACAGGTAGGCTGTTCCCCTTCATTGTGTACTGTCCCTTTGGTCTCCTATCTCCTAGTCCCATTTCCATAACTTTACATTTGCTCGTGTTGAATTCTAGTAGCCATTTCTCTGACCATCTCTGCAATCTGTTCAGGTCCTCTTGGAGGATCCTGCAATCCTCATCTGTCACAACTCTTCTCATCAACTTTGCATCATCCGCAAACATCGACATGTAGGACTCTACGCCTGTAAACATGTCGTTAACATATACAAGAAATAGAATTGGTCCCAGCACCGATCCTTGTGGTACTCCACTTGTTACTGTTCGCCAGTCCGACTTCTCGCCCCTTACCGTAACTCTTTGGCTCCTTCCTGTTAGGTAGTTCCTTATCCATTCTAGGACCTTTCCCCCCACCCCCGCCTGCCTCTCGAGCTTGAACAGCAGTCTCATGTGCGGTACTGTATCAAAGGCTTTTTGGCAGTCCAGAAATATGCAGTCTGCCCAACCATCTCTGTCCTGTCTTATCCTCGTTATTTTATCATAGAATTCCAGAAGGTTTGTTAGGCACGATTTCCCTGTCCAGAACCCATGTTGATGTTTGTTCACAAACCTAATGTTCTCCAGGTGTGCAACCAGTCGTAGCCTAATTATTCTTTCCAGTATTTTACAGGGGATGTGTGTGTGGTGGGGGGGGGGGGGGGAGGAATAAGGAGACAAAGGAGGAGGAAACGGAAGAGGAAGAGGATTATAAAATAGAATTTGGCGGGACGAAGGAAGGAGTAGAAAATGGAGCAATTAGAAGAGACAAGTGCAGCGCCATGAGTAAATGAATAGGGGAAGAGGAGAGAGAGTGATGTGAGGAGAGAGGGGAGCAATGAGGGGTGGAGAGGGGAAGCAGAAGTTGGTCCAAGGAAGCCCCGAGGGGAGAGGTCTGGGGCAGGGGCGGCCCGAGGGGAGGGGTCTGGGGTAGGGGCGGCCCGAGGGGAGAGGACTGGGGCAGGGGTGACCCGAGGGGAGAGGTCTGGGGCAGGGGCGGCTTGAGGGGAGAGGTCTGGGGTAAGGGGGGGGGGCCGCTAGACCACCAGGAATAATGGCAGAAAGCGTCACTTGTTCTTGTAATGGTTCCAGAGAGGGGAAGAGCACACTCTCCATCCCTCACCCCCTCCCCGGCTCCCCTCTCAACATCAGAGGGGAAAGGGTCCCTCTCCCCATGTGAGCACCGTGATCTTCCTCCACCAGCGACCTGTCCTTATCCAGTCCACATACAAACTCCCTTCTGGAACGCCAACTTCGCTGTCTAATGGAATAATTTATGTAAGACGAATTGTATTATAGATTACACTACTCCGATATAAACAAAAATTATATTAACAAAAGCTTCCAACCCGAGATACAGAAGACATTTCCTCTGTGGCGCGCCACACACTGACGCGCTGGAACAGAGCAGCGACTTCCCTAAACTTTCTCTCCCAACTCCTTAAAATCATTTTTGTGTACAATTACCCGACGAGCCAAAAGCCTCCGGAACTTTTGGGATGACTGTGTAGTGAGGTGCAAGTTATTACAGCACTGTGGAAGCCCGCAACATCAGAAAGCCTGAACACATATAAAGAAATGTAACTAATTTAGACAGCTGGAATGACCACAAGAGTGCTTTAAAAATGGTGACAGTAATAGTGACGATGGTGATGGTCGTAAGGGGTAATCAGGAGTTGCAATAGTGATAACACTAATACCGATAGCAACGCTGGTTGCAAAGGCACCGTTGATCTTCCTTGTACCAATACGCGCGTCTCTGAAGCTTCACGTGAAGACCTCCTACAGATATCGCCGATAACACAAAACAAAAATAAACAAAATATTCCGAGATAAGTACGAGGCCTGCCGAGGCGTGAGGCCTTAGTGTTAGAGTGCCACGCTGGCACTCTTGAGTCAACTGGCACTGAGTCACCTGAAATCTGCCTCCTTCATGACGTCTTGGGTAGGAGGACCTCTGGACCAGGGGCCAGATTCACGTAGCTGTTACGCAAGTACTTACGAACGTGTACGTTCTTTCCTCAATCTTTGACGGCTTTGGTTACATTTATTAAACAGTTTACAAGCGTGAAAACTTCCCAATCAACTGTTGTTATTGTTATAAACAGCCTCCTGGTGCTTCGGAGCTCATTAACTGTTTAATAATTGTAAACAAAGTCGCCAAAGATTGAGAAAAGGTGGACAGGTTCGTAAGTGCTTGCGTAACTGCTTCGTGAATCTGGTCACAGGATTCCTCAGACGTTTACGTAACCCCTTACGAAATCACTACATCTTTCTTTAATCATAGCGGCTTTGTTTAAATTTATTAAGCAGTTCACGAGCTTGGGAACTTCACAACCCAATGTTGTTATTGTTGGAAGCAACCTATGAGTACTTCGGAGTTCCATAACCTGTTTAGTACACGTAAACAAGGCCGCCATGACCGAGGAAAGATGTATAGCTTTCGTACGCGGTTGGGTAAATACTTACAGAAAGAACCTCGGCTCTGTTTATCAAATTTGAAGGGTTGTCAGAGCTTCTACAAGATTACCTGTTGATTGATCTGTGTGCCTACCTTGATGGCTGCTTGGTCTGTGAGGTTGTTCGTCTTCATAGCCGAAGGCGCACACAGCCATCACAGCCTGGTGGATCTTCTTGAGATGATTTCGGGGCTTTTAGTGTCCCCGCGGCCCGGTCCTCGACCAGGCCTCCACCCCCAGGAAGCAGCCCGTGACAGCTGACTAACACCCAGGTACCTATTTTACTGCTAGGTAACAGGGGCATAGAGTGAGAGAAACTCTGCCCATTGTTTCTCGCCGGCGCCTGGGATCGAACCCAGGACCACAGGATCACAAGTCCAGCGTGCTGTCCGCTCGGCCGACCGGCTCCCCTAACTCCAGGACAAACTTGGCCAGTCTTATCTTGAAAGCCTCCACTGTTGTTCCAGCGACATTTCTTATATTGGTTGGCAGGAGATGGAAAAGTCGCGGGACTCTGGTGTTTACACTGTGTTAGCTCTTTGTGCTCGTGGCACCCGCACTCCCGTCGGATTTGTTCTACACTTTTGTATCTCTCGCTCCAGAAGGTTGAGAATTTTACTGTCCAGGTCTGGAACCTGACATTCCAGGATTTTTCATGAGTATGTTAATCTCAGGTATCTCTGGTCTCTTGTCTCCGTTCCTAAGAGTACAGTTTGAGTGTCTCCAGTACTGTCCAGGTCTGGAACCTGACATTCCAGGATTTTTCATGAGTATGTTAATCTCAGGTTCCTCTCGTCTCTTGTCTCCGTTCCTAAGGGTACAGTTTGAGTGTCTCCAGTAGGGTCCAGTAGTTTGAGTGCTTCACTATCTGCGGGCAGCGAAGTATCTCTTGTGTGTTTATATTCAGGTGAGTAATCTTGCCAACCTTGAAAGGGGACTGCGAGGACCGAGCAATATTCCAGTACCACCAGTGGTGTGTGGCGAGTACCACCAGTGGTGTGGCCAGTACCACCAGTGGTGTGTGGCGAGTACCACCAGTGGTGTGGCCAGTACCACCAGTGGTGTGTGGCGAGTACCACCAGTGGTGTGGCCAGTACCACCAGTGGTGTGGCGAGTACCGCCAGTGGTGTGTGGCGAGTACCACCAGTGGTGTGTGGTGAGTACCACCAGTGGTGTGTGGCGAGTACCACCAGTGGTGTGGCCAGTACCACCAGTGGTGTGTGGCGAGTACCACCAGTGGTGTGTGGCCAGTACCACCAGTGGTGTGGCCAGTACCACCAGTGGTGTGACCAGTACCACCAGTGGTGTGTGGCCAGTACCACCAGTGGTGTGGCCAGTACCACCAGTGGTGTGGCCAGTACCACCAGTGGTGTGTGGCGAGTACCACCAGTGGTGTGTGGCGAGTACCACCAGTGGTGTGTGGCCAGTACCACCAGTGGTGTGACAGTCCTTGTTAACCACCCTATCATTTTCCTGCCGGTTGCAATGTTGGCTTTACTGCGCTCGGCAAACATTAAGTCTTCTGACATTACCATTCCCGGGTCTTTGACTTGATCCCACCTTTCTACTGAGAGCTGATTTCGTTACTCCTTTTTTTGGATTATATTTTCCCCGTACCAAAGTAATTGAAATTTGTAACCGTTGAGTTTACGTGGAGATTGTGGCTTGTACTGCCAGTCTCAAGTACTCATCCAGTTGTGCTTTCAGGGGTTGAGCTCTGGCTCTTTGGTCCCGCCTCTCAACTGTCAATCAACTGGTGTACAGGTTACAGAGTCTACTGGGCTCTATCATATCAACACTTGAAATTGTGTATGGAGTCAGCCTCCACCACATCACTGCCTAATGCATTCCATTTCTTAACTACTATGACACTGAAAAAGTTCCTTCTAATGTTTCATATGGCTCATTTGAGTTCTCAGTTTCCACCTGTGTCCCCTAGTGCTAATACTATCTGTGTTGAATAAACTGTCTATCTATCCTATCAATCCCCTGAGAATCTTGTATGTGGTGATCATATCTCCCCTACCTCTTCCGTCTTCCAGCGACCTGGAGGACAGTCTCTCCTCTGTCGTAGTCTCTCATCGTTGGTCATTTTCATGGTAGTAGTGGTGGTGGTGGTCGTAGTAGTAGTAGTAATGGTGGTAATGCAGGTGGTGGTGATGATGGTAGCCTACTAGTGATGCAGGTGGTGGTGGTGATGCAGGTGGTGGTGGTGATGCAGGTGGTGGTAATGGTGATGCAGGTGGTGGTAATGGTGATGCAGGTGGTGGTGGTGGTGGTGGTATAACCACCTAGCTATACATGGAGGTGGCTAGTCTGAGCCCCTGACGTATGGACACAGTCAGGGGAACGAAGGGGGTTAATTAATTCTGCGCCACAGGTGCCAAAGGGTTAATCAATCAAAGCTTGGTGGGGGGGGGGGTGGCGGTGATGCAGGTGGGGGTGGGCAGGGGGGGGTGGCGGTGATGCAGGTGGGGGTGGGCAGGGGAGGGGAGTACTGGTGGTAGTTGTGGTGGGGAGTTGGTGGTTGTGGCGATGGTGGTAGTAGTGGTTAACTAACAAGGAGAAAGCGCCAAGCCATTACGACTAAACAGCCCATGAAAAGGATGAAAGGGTCCTGGATAAGGATTTGGGACAGGATGGAAAGGGGGGGAGGGGAAAATGATGAAGTTTGACTCTTCAATGTCCACGAACAGGTCAGGTACTTAGGGTGAACCTCATACCTCCTTGACAGCCGGGGTTGCAAAACCTTAGTTGAGGCTGAGGTTCACTCCCATCTTGAGAGTGAACCTCAGGTCCTCTCCCCCCCCTTACCTTACCTTACCTTGAAGTTACCTTGAGGTGCTTCCGGGGCTTAGCGTCCCCGCGGCCCGGTCGTCGACCAGGCCTCCTGGTTGTGCCAGGCCTCCCTTAGCCAGGAGAGATGGAATACACCACACACTGTGCTGCTGCTGCTGCTGTTGCTGCTGCTGTTGCTGCTGCTGTTGCTGCTGCTGAGCTGCTGCTGCCTGTCATCATACAGTCCTCTCCTCAGCCAGCCTCCCTCCAACTCACATGATGCTCACCCTTCACCCCTTCCCCTCACGATTCTCCCCTCGTCCCTCCTTCCCTTACTTTCCCCTCACCTTTCCTCTTGCTTCGAACCTCACCAACCTGCTAGATAGGAAACAATGACAGATTCTTCTCTTCGATAAAAGATTGAATAGTTGGTGAATGGGTGGACAGTGGGGGGGGGGGGGGAGAGGGGGCGCCGTCCAGGGCAGGCCACAGGGAGGAGAGAGATCCAGGAAATTACATCAAATTGAGTCTCACCAATTTCTGTGCGGCATGGGGGTCGCCTCCTTCATAAAGGCCAAGACTCGCCGTTGCTGCAACTCTCGCCATGAACACACACGACTCCATCCACCGAGTCAACTCATTTGCGGCCACACAAGCCCACCACCCGTGGCACTTAACCCCCTGGAGGCCTGGTCGACGACCGGGCCGCGGCGACGCTAAGCCCCGAAAACACCTCGAGGTAAGGTAACCTCATTTAACCCCACTGAGTGATACACTACCAGCTGTATCACCCCAACCACTGGGAGCCGGTCGGCCGAGCGGACAGCACGCTGGACTTGTGATCCTGTGGTCCCGGGTTCGATCCCGGGCGCCGGCGAGAAACAATGGGCAGCGTTTCTTTCACCCTATGCCCCTGTTACCTAGCAGTAAAATAGGTACCTGGGTGTTAGTCAGCTGTCACGGGCTGCTTCCTAGGGGTGGAGGCCTGGTCGAGGACCGGGCCGCGAGGACACTAAAGCCCCGAAATCATCTCAAGATAACCCCCAGCACATATGGACATGACATATGAAAGTGAGGACGTTTCACCTCACCTTCTCTCTTCCCGGGCAAGGAGTCCAACATTACACACACAAGTCACAATAGCGTGATGCATCAAATGAACAAATCCACAACGGCCGTGACGAGGGTTCGAACCTACGGCCGAGCCTACTCCCACATCATCTTTATCACAACTTTACTTACATTAAATAAATGAAGTTGGGATCTTCGTTTCAGCGACATTCTCTGCATAGGTAACTGCTCAACGGGAATTGGGGATAATTGGAGATATGATGTGATTGGTTGGGAGGGGATTGGAGGGGGGGGGAGTAAAATGGCCAACTTCGCAAATTGGGTTGTGCTACCCCCACCAGCCCCAACCCTCCCCCCTCCCTATGTACAAGACCCCAACACCACTACCAGAGTGCAGTCAAAATTCTGTCCGGTCCTACGATACTGATGACGATGACGATGTCTTTGATTTCAGACGATAATGAGCAAATAATGTTACAAACACTCACCTAACCCAAAGTACAGATGAACAGACACTAACAAAGCACCGTAAGGCTCACCCACCACCCTCCGAGCCGCTCGTCCCGACAACGTACCTGGAAGAGGGAAACATTTACAAATTAGCAAGGCAACATTTGTATTGATTTGTAGAAGTTCTTACAAATAAAGTATATAATTCTCACTACTGCCTTTACATATCATATATTACACGAGATATTAGACGAGATAAAACACCTAAATTATTGGGATCGTCTCAAAGCTCTCCAAATGTACTCTCTAGAAAGGAGACGAGAGAGATACCAAATAATATACACCTGGAAAATACTGGAGGGTCAGGTCCCAAATCTACACAGTAAAATAACAACGTACTGGAGTGAACGATATGGAAGAAAATGCAAGATTGAACCTGTGAAGAGCAGAGGTGTCATAGGCACAATCAGAGAGCACTGTATAAACATCAGGGGTCCGCGGTTGTTCAACGTCCTCCCAGCGAGCATAAGAAATATTGCCGGAACAACCGTGGACATCTTCAAGAGAAAACTGGACGGTTTTCTAAGAGAAGTTCCGGATCAGCCGGGCTGTGGTGGGTACGTGGCCCTGCGGGCCGCTCCAAGCAACAGCCTGGTGGACCAAACTCTCACAAGTCGAGCCTGGCCTCGGGCCGGGCTTGGGGAGTAGAAGAACTCCCAGAACCCCATCAACCAGGTATCAACCAGGTACACATCTTTATCCTATATTAAGTGAGCCACAAGGTCGCGGGTTCCGAACCTTGACATTACTCCTTTTTACTTCAGCATGTCCCCGTCACGGCGCCACCAACATCACCAGGAGCCTGTGACAGGATGAACAACCCAGCGGGTTTTCTTCCTATTGGGGAGTGTTGTACATGCTGCTATGGCGGTGTGTCCACTCACAGGATGAGTGGCGCTGCCCAATACTGTCACTATGGCGGTGTGTCCACCCACAGGATGAGTGGCGCTGCCCAATACTGTCACTATGGCGGTGTGTCCACTCACAGGATGAGTGGCGCTGCCCAATACTGTCACTATGGCGGTGTGTCCACTCACAGGATGAGTGGCGCTGCCCAATACTGTCACTATGGCGGTGTGTCCACTCACAGGATGAGTGGCGCTGCCCAATACTGTCACTATGGCGGTGTGTCCACTCACAGGATGAGTGGCGCTGCCCAATACTGTCACTATGGCGGTGTGTCCACTCACAGGATGAGTGGCGCTGCCCAATACTGTCACTATGGCGGTGTGTCCACTCACAAGATGAGTGGCGCTGCCCAATACTGTCACTATGGCGGTGTGTCCACTCACACGATGAGTGGCGCTGCCCAATACTGTCACTATGGCGGTGTGTCCACTCACAAGATGAGTGGCGCTGCCCAATAAACTCGCCCCTCGGGGCTAAATTTAAATCACCAAGACCGCAACCCATCCTCCGAATTGACAGTACGGTTTAATACTAAGTGTAATAAGTTCATTTCCTAACTGTTGTGAATAGTACATAATTCAACACTTAATGGGCTAGCCAGAGGCTTAGGGCCCGCGCAGGAATATCCCTGCAAGCAAGAAAAAGAAAAAGATAAAAAAGTACATAACTCCACTTACTTATACAGTTACATTTACATGCCTATTTATTCTCCTCGTTTTCTATTAAGACACTCAGAATTTTAGGATGAAGTTTTCAAGTTCAAGTGTCTATACACAAGTTTTAAACATCAGGAATTTATTTTTGAATTTTATTAAACAATAGAGATTTTATACAACATTTGAAAATATCCTGAGTTACTTTACAATTTATTGAAATATTTTAGTTTTGTTTTATTAGTTTTATAAAATTGTAATATCAATATAGCTATAAGTTAAGTACTAATTGTAATTAAGAAACAATAAAATGCTTATCATCAAACACTAAGAAGGTTAGGTTAGGTCGTGGTTTTCTATTCAGCTTTTCAGGTAAACTCAAATATTCACAATATATTTGACAGTACGGTTTAATACTAAGTGAAAATAAGTACAATTCCTGACTGCTAGGAATAGTACATAATTACACTTACTTGTGCTGTCACATTTACCTCCCCATATTCGGAGGACGGGCTGAAGAGCTACAGTGAAATGGGGGAACAGTTCAAGTGTAGCTTCGTCAGAAGCTTCTTCAGTAACTGCAGCTGATTATAAAATGTGAAGCCGTCGCTCTACCAGCCAGGCCAGCGTGCTCACAATAATTAAAGGCTCAGAAAGTAGCTACTCCTTCCCTGGAGCACCTGGAAATCACCACCACAATATATATATATATATATATATATATATATATATATATATATATATATATATATATATATATATATATATATATATATATATATATATATATATATATATCGTACCTAGTAGCCAGAACGCACTTCTCAGCCTACTATGCAAGGCCCGATTTGCCTAATAAGCCAAGTTTTCCTGAATTAATATATTTTCTCTATTTTTTTTCTTATGAAATGATAAAGCTACTCATTTCATTACGTATGAGGTCAATTTTTTTTATTGGAGTTAAAATTAACGTAGATATATGACCGAACCTAACCAACCCTACCTAACCTAACCTAACCTATCTTTATAGGTTAGGTTAGGTTAGGTAGTCGAAAAACAATTAATTAATGAAAACTTGGCTTATTAGGCAAATCGGGCCTTGCATAGTAGGCTGAGAAGTGCGTTCTGGCTACTAGGTACGACATATGTCTATATATATATATATATATATATATATATATATATATATATATATATATATATATATATATATATAATGCCAGTAATAATATTGCATTCACTTCAGCCCTGAGAGCCTCGAATCTCCGACCCCCAGAGCGGGAGATGGCCACTCTGATCCACGCTATGAACGGCCATAATAAGGAAGGATTCCAGCAGCAACTAACTGCTGCCCAACTGAAACTTAAAGCCTTCCCTGGGCTGTCACTCAAGCATGGAAGAAATAGGTGATCAACGCCCGAGTCTCATAATTTCTGACTCTTCCAAACTTGCCTACTACAGTATATACAGTTAATAATATTTATACAAAATACAAAAATAACACTACAAGAAAATCGAATTCCTAGCCAAAGCGTCATTACATAAATCACTCGGGACCAACACGACTCTGCCTCACCCTTCGGGTTTTATCTTTCTGTTGAGGGTTTAGGGGAGAACTGACTTGTACATCTTCCCTCTTCACGCCACTGGACTCAACACACACGCTAAATGTTGCCTGGCGGTGTATATTCACTCTTCTCTAGAGAGATGCTGGGCGTTTCCTGTGGGCTGTGGGGAACTGTAGGGAGGTGGGGGAATGTGTGGGTGGGGAGGAGGGCCAGTAGGTGGGTGGGGAGGAGGGGCCAGTAGGTGGGTGGGGAGGAGGGCCAGTAGGTGGGTGGGGAGGAGGGCCAGTAGGTGGGTGGGGAGGAGGGCCAGTAGGTGGGTGGGGAGGAGGGCCAGTAGGTGGGTGGCGAGGAGGGGCCAGTAGGTGGGTGGGGAGGAGGGCCAGTAGGTGGGTGGCGAGGAGGGGCCAGTAGGTGGGTGGGGAGGAGGGGCCAGTAGGTGGGTGGGGAGGAGGGCCAGTAGGTGGGTGGGGAGGAGGGCCAGTAGGTGGGTGGGGAGGAGGGCCAGTAGGTGGGTGGGGAGGAGGGCCAGTAGGTGGGTGGGGAGGAGGGCCAGTAGGTGGGTGGCGAGGAGGGGCCAGTAGGTGGGTGGGGAGGAGGGGCCAGTAGGTGGGTGGGGAGGAGGGCAGGAGGGGTGCACAATATTGCCTGTGTGGGGGAGGGCGGCCGTCACCCTGTTATTGGAAAGCGATAAATGACTCTGGGAGATGATCACAAACTGGACAACGCTGAGACCTCAGCTGCTGGGGGGAGAGTGCTGGGGAATTAGTGGAGGCTCGACGCAAGAAGAGGTGTTTAAGGCAAGAAAACAAGGAAGGAGAAAGTTTGGGCCACATCAGGTGACAGCAAGAAGAAGAGAGAACAATGGGAGGGAGAAAATCTAGTTCTCAGTGATAAGAGTGGATACCTTGGCAATGAAATTTGTACTCTTCGGTGATAACATGAAAAGCCGCGGGCTGAACCAAGCAAGGCAGGCGTCCAGGAAACTTTACCGCCCTGTGATGCAGCTCATAAATGCTCAACAGCAGTAGTTGCAAAACCTCATATGAATCAAATTCTCTCCCATGCTGAGTATTCACCATTCTTCTTGATGGCCGGCCTCCGCTATCATTTATCCAAATTCCGGCCAGAGTGGAAAACTGTGCCAGAGATGTCAAAGAGGAGTTTTACTGTTCAACACGTCGGAGTCTCCAACACCAGAGAGATGTTGGTGAACTTATTATCTATATACTGTCAGTATATAGATAATCTTCATCTTCTTCTCAAGATTCCCCACCTGGCCCCGGCTTCATGGACAACCAGAAGGTGCCACCCAAAACGCAAGGTGCTCACCCATCAACAGCCTCATATTGGTCGCGCTATTCTCAAGAACGCCACTCCACCACATTCATTTCTTGGTTGACTCGCATTTGTAACGTGTTTGCTCAACACGCAGATGCGCGTGAAAAACTAGCCAACCGCCCACCTGAAGGTGGAGGGAGCTGGTCGGCCGAGCGGACAGCACGCTGGACTTGTGATCCTGTGGTCCCGGGTTCGATCCCAGGCGCCGGCGAGAAACAATGGGCAGAGTTTCTAAGCAACACCCGTACGAAACCTGCTCGCCAGGTTGGGCTCGACGTACGAAACACGTGCACGCACGGGCAGGAACCCCATTACCTGAATGAACAGCCGCGCTGTGTACACCTGTCAGGGCCCCACACCTGCACAAAAGAATAACCAGCACACCTGCTGTCGGGGAAGATAAACTAGTTTAATTTAGCAGGTGATGGATAATGCCTTCCTCAAGGAAGAGGAACCATGTGGGAAGAAGAGTAAGAAGAGAATGAGTAGGAGGAGGAGGAGGAGTGAGAGTACTCACCTAGATGTACTCATCTAGTTGTGCTTGCGGGGGTTGAGCTTTGGCTCTTTGGTCCCGCCACTCAACCGTCAATCAACAGGTGTACAGATTCCTGAGCCTACTGGGCTCTATCATATCTACACTTGAAACTGTGTATGGAGTCAGCCTCCACCACATCACTCCCTAATGCATTCCACTTGTCAACCACTCTGACACTAAAAAAGTTCTTTCTAATATCTCTATGGCTCATTTGGGTACTCAGTTTCCACCTGTGTCCCCTACTGCGTGTGCCCCTTGTGTTAAACAGCCTGTCTTTGTCTATCCTATCAATTCCCTTGAGAATCTTGAATGTGGTGATCATGTCCCCCCCTTACTCTTCTGTCTTCCAGCGAAGTGAGGTTTAATTCCCGTAGTCTCTCCTCGTAGCTCATACCTCTCAGCTCGGGTACTAGTCTGGTGGCAAACCTTTGAACCTTTTCCAGTTTAGTCTTATCCTTGACTAGATATGGACTCCATGCTGGGGCTGCATACTCCAGGATTGGCCTGACATATGTGGTATACAAAGTTCTGAATGATTCTTTACACAAGTTTCTGAATGCCGTTCGTATGTTGGCCAGCCTGGCATATGCCGCTGATGTTATCCTCTTGATATGTGCTGCAGGGGACAGGTCTGGCGTGATATCAACCCCCAAGTCTTTTTCTCTCTCTGACTCTTGAAGAATTTCATCTCCCAGATGATACCTAGTATCTGGCCTCCTGCTCCCTACACCCATCTTCATTTCATTACATTTGCTTGGGTTAAACTCTAACAACCATTTGTTCGACATTCCTTCAGCTTGTCTAGGTCTTCTTGAAGCCTCAAGCAGTCCTCCTCTGTCTTAATCCTTCTCATAATTTTGGCATCGTCAGCAAACATTGAGAGAAATGAATCGATACCCTCCGGGAGATCATTTACATATATCAGAAACAAGATAGGACCGAGTACAGAGCCCTGTGGGACTCCACTGGTGACTTCACGCCAATCGGAGGTCTCACCCCTCACCGTAACTCTCTGCTTCCTATTGCTTAGGTACTCCCTTATCCACTGGAGCATCTTACCAGCTACACCTGCCTGTCTCTCCAGCTTATGTACCAGCCTCTTATGCAGTACTGTGTCAAAGGCTTTCCGACAATCCAAGAAAATGCAGTCCACCCAGCCTTCTCTTTCTTGCGTGTGCGTGTGAAGAGAGAGACAGCAACGCCTGGCCCTTGACAGGAAGTCTCAAGTTTTACCTCCAGCTCCCCCTCGACCTCCCAAGTAGCGACTAAGGTAGAAGTTTTTGGCCACATGCTGATTTTACGGACTTGGTTTCCATATGGATAATGACCCAGGGGGAGTGGGACGGGGGAAGTGGGACGGGGGGAGTGGGACGGGGAGAGTGGGAAGGGGGGAGTGGGACGGGGGGAGTGGGACGGGGGGAGTGGGACGGGGGGAGTGGGACGGGGGGAGTGGGACGGGGGGAGTGGGAAGGGGGGAGTGGGACGGGGGGAGTGGGACGGGGGGAGTGGGACGGGGGGAGTGGGACGGGGGGAGTGGGACGGGGGGAGTGGGACGGGGGGAGTGGGACGGGGGGAGTGGGACGGGGGGAGTGGGACGGGGGGAGTGGGACGGGGGGAGTGGAACGAGGGAGTGGGACGGGGGGAGTGGGACGGGGGAGTGGTACGGGGGAATGTAGAAGAGGGGGAGAAAGCAAGGCGATGTTTATAATTAGGCAGTGAAGGAGTGAAGGACATTTCATCTGTGTAACACCTGGAGAAGGGAAGGGAAGGGAAGGGAAGGGAAGGGAAGGGAAGGGAGAAGGGAGGGATGGGAAGAGAAAGGACATCTGGAGGTAGTTACACCAATGTTCAGGATAAACAAGGGGGCCTACCGTGTTACCTCTGACGTAGACACTCAAAGGTTTCTTATTAAAGTTAATGTAACACCCAGGACCTCCCCCCCCCCTTAGAGTTCACACCCAGGGAAGCCTTCTCCAAGAGGTCAGCCCAGATGACCTCCGGTTTATCTTGTATATTGATTAAAAATTCCTGGGTTAGTCTTAGTCAGCATAGTTTCAAGTATGTAATATTTCATGCAAGGGAATTAGACTCCAGATTCTTATGTGTAAACATCCCTGGATCTCCCCCTTTTGGCCAGGTCAGAGGTCAGTCACACACGTAATTAATAACTCCTCTCTTGAAGAGTGTACGGTGAATGTCAAACAAGCTTATTGAAATATTTAAGTGTTTGTGCACGTGTGGCCCGACCCCCTAGCATTTCTGACCAGGTAGCAACAGCAGATCTCCCCCTCCCCCTGTGGGGGTTGTATATAGAGGTCCTGTAGGGATTTAGGCAGGACAGAGTGCCGGACACCGGGGTCCAGAGAGGGCTGTGAAGAACATCTCAGCCAGGGAGAGACAGAGGTTTTAAGGTAATGTGTGTGATCTCTGAGGTTTTGTTCCCTGTTCAAATTTCTTAAATTTTTGCCAGTGTTAGAGTAGGATTTATAAGTGGTGATTGACATAATTTTGGTCTCAATAAACTCATTTTAAATTTCCCGTCTGTGTCAATTGTTTAATCCTCTTAGCCTTTTGGATATAGGTGCTGACAACCGTTTTCATAATTAATGACAGTCATAGAAAGTACTCACCAAGTCAAGCAATGTTTCTTGCCTCGTTGCATGATATAGTCTCAATGGTCAAAGGCAGATGGTGGCAGCGTATTTAATCCTGGTGTTAGCATTTCCTTATTGGCAGTGTATCTTTTGGTTCCGGTGTAACCATCATATGTCAGCTCACATTACCGTGTTTCATAACAGTGTTATCAAGTGCAACCGATGAGGAAGTGTTACTCAGGATAAGTAGTGTTTACATTATTATTTTGGTGCATTATAGTGGTGTTACAATAGGGCGGTGTTACATTAAGGTAGTTTAGCACTCTAACGTATACCGGTAAGCCACTGTATACCGAGCCAGTAAACACCAGTTTACTGTCGACACATAATAACGCAACATCTTGAGACACACAAGAAACAACTACACTCAGAAAAAAGACCACACCATTTCTCAATAAGGTTTCTTCTAGCTTTGACAATAGTTTATATATATTTCAAAATATATGAGACTGATTGGTTGACTGTCTATCTAAGGTCGCCTCAGCAAACTTTGCAGGATGAAACGTGAACGGTAGGTGACTATCATGGGCGCGTCGGCCCCCATGCGGCCTAAATATGGTGCTACTTGTCATTACTTTATTAACTCTCGTGTCCTTGAGGATATCCTCATAAGAACACATATCCTCATAAGAACACATATCCTCATAAAAACACATATCCTCATAAAAACACATATCCCTCATAAGAACACATATCCTCATAAGAACACATATCCTCATAAAATCACATATCCTCATAAAAACACATATCCTCATAAAAACACATATCCTCATAAAAACACATATCCTCATAAAAACACATATCCTCATAAAAACACATATCCTCATAAGATAATGCATTCAGAATTTGCCAGTGTAGACTACTGATCAGATGGCCCTGTACGACCATGGCCTGGTTCGTTCTCGACTCGCAATCGACAATTCCGGGTTCGGATCCCGGGCGGGAGAGAAATTGTTGGGCGCGTTTCCTATCACCTAATGCACCTGTTCATGTACCGAATGTGTAAACTGGCTACCTGTCCCCCCGACACAATGAATTATATAATCTAGGGTAAGATGCACAAATGCAGATGTACGTATGTGTGTTAATTTAAAAATATATATGGTGCAACAATTATAACTCGATGTTGTTTATATAAAAAGTAACACGTTAGGCTAAATGCTACCAGCCAATCAACCAACCTGTCAACCGGGTAACCCTACAGCCAGCCAGCCAGCCAGCCAGCCAGCCAGCCAGCCAACCTACCAGCCAGCCAGCCAGCCAGCCAGGTAGGTAGCCAGCCAGGTAGGTAGCCAGCCAGCCAGCCAGGAAGCCAGCCAGCCAGGAAGCCAGCCAGCCAGTCAGCCAGCCAGGCAGCCAGCCAGCCAGGCAGGCAGCCAGTCAGCCAGTCAGCCAGCCAGCCAGCCAGCCAGCCAGGCAGCCAGCCAGCCAGGCAGCCAGGCAGCCAGGCAGCCAGCCAGCCAGCCAGCCAGCCAACCTACCAGGCAGGCAGGCAGCCAGGCAGGCAGCCAGCCAGCCTACCAACCAACCTACCAGGCAGCCAGCCAGTCAGCCTTACCGGCAACGACACAGTTTACTGACAGCATAAACGATATTTTTTTGTACTAGCACACACTCAAGTTCCGGGCTGTTCAAACAACTGTTCAATATGTTCAGCCAACACACCATTTTTCTTGCCAGCTTCTCTCTCCGTCCCGCTACGACTAAAACAATGGCTAAAACACAGTTTGGAAGAACAAAACCCCACGTGAACAGGTAGAGGGTTATGCTCAACTCCAGGGGAAATTGTTATGATAAAGTGGGGAGCGGAAGGTTGTCCCTTCCCCTCACTCCCCCCCCCCTCTCCCCCTTTTGGGAGAGGGGGAGAGGAAGGGGGGGGGGGGCAACCATGTCACTCTGACATAAACAAGAAGGATGGTGATGCGATCTGAGAGCTTCAGTGTAGGAAAGTACTTGGAAAAAATTCTGGAAGTTCTACTCCCCAAGCCCGGCCCGGGGCCAGGCTTGACCTGTGATAACTTGGTCCAACAGGTTGTTGCTTGGAGCGGCCCACAGGCCCAAATATCCACTACAGCCCGGTTGGTCCAGCACTTCTTGCAGGAACTTATCTAAGTGATTCTTGAAGTCCACGGTTGTTCCGGTAATATTTATTCTGCTTGTTGGGAGAGCACTGAATAGTCATGGCTCTCTGATATTCAGACATTGCTCTCTGACAGTGCCTATGGCGCCTCTACTGCCACCTGGCAGTGTGCGCGTACACGGAGCTGCTGTAGCTCTTCAGCCCCGCTTAACAGCTAATGCTTGATGGGGTTCTGTGAGTTCTTCTACTCCGTAAGCCCGGCCCGAGGCCAGGCTTGACTTGTGAGTTTTTGGAGCGGCCCGCAGGCCCACACAACCGGCAGTGCCGGACCAACCACAGCCCAGTTGGTCCGCCACTTCTTGAAGAAAACTACCTACTTTTCTCTTGAAGATGTCTTAAAGATGTACCTGACAACATTCTAAACTTCTGCCATAGTGCACCCCGTCCTCCTAATAGAACGTCGCATTTTGACGTATACACTAAGGCCAAAAATCGTCGTACTAGAAAATGGCAGCGGCTCGCGAAATTGACATACTATCTAGTTTTCTGCTTTGGGTCCTCTGGTAGGTTAGGATAAGGGCACTTTAGTACGACAGTTTCTTCACGTTGGGAGCCCTTAGGAGGACGGGCGGCACTCACTCCAGGAAGGAGTGAAGAATGAGAGTGGAGGAGTCACGCCGCTCACAAACTGCTGGTCAAGGTGTTGACCCTTGACCCCCAATACAACACTTGTCCTATTCGATTAAAGCTGCACTAATATTGACCTAAAACTGATAACAGGAGCAAGATAACCATTACAACTGATCGGCCAAGTGCGCTACACTTTCCCTATGCAGGCGATGAGTCACAATAACGGGGCTAAAGTATGATGACCAGACCACACACTAGAAGGTGAAGGGACGACGACGTTTCGGTCCGTCCTGGACCATTCTCAAGTCGATTGAGAATGACTTGAGAATGGTCCAGGACGGACCGATACGTCGTCGTCCCTTCACATTCAAGTGTGTGGTCTGGTCATCATTACACTTTCCGTGTCCCGAAGAGACAAGAAAGAGCTTCAGTCTCAATACCAGCTGGCAGGCGGCCTTGACACCTCTTCTTCCCCTCAGGTAAACCACTCTTCCTCCTCCTCCTCCTCCTCCTCCTCCCTCCCCTCTGCAACACAGGTAACTGCTCCCCTCTCTCTCTCCAGGTAACACAAGCCTACATGCTTGCACCACTTCAGGTGGTGGTGGTGGTGAGAGAAGATAGTTATGATACGTGTGATGGTGTAGCTGGTTGGTTACTCATGTCTCTCCCCTCACTGTCACCCTCCCTCCCCCCCCTACCTAACCCCAACGTCCCTGGGATATCGTTGAGTGTCGTCAGGTGTAGCCTCCCTCTAGCGACTTCGTAAAAGACACGACTGTTCTGCCCTACCAGAAGCGTACAAAATAAAGTAGGTACGAGTGACAGGATGAACAACCCAGCGGGTTTTCTTCCTATTGGGGAGTGTTGTACATGCTGCTATGGCGGTGTGTCCACTCACAGGATGAGTGACGCTGCTCAATACTGTCACTATGGCGGTGTGTCCACTCACAGGATAAGTGGCGCTGCCCCAATACTGTCACTATGGCGGTGTGTCCACTCACAGGATGAGTGGCGCTGCCCCAATACTGTCACTATGGCGGTGTGTCCACTCACAGGATGAGTGGCGCTGCCCCAATACTGTCACTATGGCGGTGTGTCCACTCACAGGATGAGTGGCGCTGCCCAATACTGTCACTATGGCGGTGTGTCCACTCACAGGATGAGTGGCGCTGCCCAATACTGTCACTATGGCGGTGTGTCCACTCACAGGATGAGTAGCGCTGCCCAATAAACTCTCCCCCTCGGGGCAAAATTAAAAAAAAAATTAAAGACACAGTAGCCCCCCAACCTATCGCGGCCTATGCATACAAAACGTTCTTATTTCGGTTCTTTAATTTTTTATGTTTTTAATACGTCGCATATTTAACGGATTGGTCGATTCCGTAACATATGTGACGTATTAGGCGAGAGGACAGGTGGGGCCCAAGACAGTAACCTGCTTGAGAAACATTACACACTAAGACAACACGAGCAGGGGCTTGGGAGCTAGAACCCCCTCCTCCCCCCCCTTCGCCCCCCTCCCCCCACCCAGTCACATTCTTCTAAATGCTTGAGGGCAAAATTTCCTTCCCAAGCAGAAAAACTCTCACCCTTGTCACACTTGAAAAAGTCCCACATCCCCCTTCCAGGACGTCAAGTCCATCTGGGACGGGATCCAGATGGACTTGACGTAGCCTCTCCCAGGGTAACAACCACGGGACCCCAACCTCTCCCAGGGCTACAACGACTGGACCCCCAACCTCTCCCAGGGCTACAACGACGGGACCCCCAACCTCTCCCAGGGCTACAACGACGGGACCCCCAACCTCTCCCAGGGCTACAACGACGGGACCCCCAACCTCTCCCAGGGCTACAACGACGGGACCCCCAACCTCTCCCAGGGCTACAACGACGGGACCCCCAACCTCTCCCAGGGCTACAACGACCGGACCCCCAACCTCTCCCAGGGCTACAACGACCGGACCTCCAACCTCTCCCAGGGCTACAACGACGGGACCCCAACCTCTCCCAGGGCTACAACGACGGGACCCCAACCTCTCCCAGGGCTACAACGACGGGACCCCAACCTCTCCCAGGGCTACAACGACGGGACCCCAACCTCTCCCAGGGCTACAACGACCGGACCCCCAACCTCTCCCAGGGCTACAACGACCGGACCCCCAACCTCTCCCAGGGCTACAACAACCACGGGACCCAACCTCTCCCAGGGCTACAACGACCGGACCCCCAACCTCTCCCAGGACTACAACGACCGGACCCCCAACCTCTCCCAGGGCTACAACGACCGGACCCCCAACCTCTCCCAGGGCTACAACGACGGGACCCCAACCTCTCCCAGGGCTACAACGACGGGACCCCAACCTCTCCCAGGGCTACAACGACGGGACCCCCAACCTCTCCCAGGGCTACAACGACGGGACCCCCAACCTCTCCCAGGGCTACAACGACGGGACCCCCAACCTCTCCCAGGGCTACAACGACGGGACCCCCAACCTCTCCCAGGGCTACAACAACGACGGGACCCCCAACCTCTCCCAGGGCTACAACGACGGGACCCCCAACCTCTCCCAGGGCTACAACAACCACGGGACCCCAACCTCTCCCAGGGCTACAACGACGGGACCCCCAACCTCTCCCAGGGCTACAACGACGGGACCCCCAACCTCTCCCAGGGCTACAACAACCACGGGACCCCCAACCTCTCCCAGGGCTACAACAACCACGGGACCCCCAACCTCTCCCAGGGCTACAACGACCGGACCCCCAACCTCTCCCAGGGCTACAACAACCACGGGACCCCAACCTCTCCCAGGGCTACAACGACGGGACCCCAACCTCTCCCAGGGCTACAACAACCACGGGACCCCAACCTCTCCCAGGGCTACAACGACGGGACCCCAATCTCTCCCAGGGCTACAACAACCACGGGACCCCAACCTCTCCCAGGGCTACAACGACGGGACCCCAACCTCTCCCAGGGCTACAACAACCACGGGACCCCAACCTCTCCCAGGGCTACAACGACGGGACCCCCAACCTCTCCCAGGGCTACAACAACCACGGGACCCCAACCTCTCCCAGGGCTACAACGACGGGACCCCCAACCTCTCCCAGGGCTACAACGACGGGACCCCAACCTCTCCCAGGGCTACAACGACGGGACCCCCAACCTCTCCCAGGGCTACAACAACCACGGGACCCCAACCTCTCCCAGGGCTACAACGACGGGACCCCAACCTCTCCCAGGGCTACAACGACGGGACCCCAACCTCTCCCAGGGCTACAACAATAGAGCCTGGCTAATTTACCTCATCAAAGACTCTATATTAATTAATCAACTGAAAAACGAGAGCTGCCGTTGTGGGGTTTTACGTCAAGAGCGCGAAATATATTACAACATGAGGAGCTACAAGAGCCAGACAAGAGCTGTGGTTGAGAGTCTAATTACACTCTCAGATGTCCATTACAACCACTGTGTAAATGGACCACCAATGTAGACAGACAGACGCCCCTTGTGAGATGAAACGCTCGTCTTAACCAGCACCTCTGGTGTTGACAACAGCTAAACTCAACTTGAAAAAAACTTGTAAAGTTAACAAAAGATTCCCGTTGACATCAGTCCCTGTTGACGTCACACTGACAGGGACCCCCTCCCCTCTCCTCAAGTGATGACGTCACACTGGCAGGAACCTCCACAAGTGATGACGTCACACGGGCAGGAACCCCACAAGTGTTGACGTCACACTGACAGGAACCTCCACAAATGACGTCACACTGACAGGAACCTCCACAAATGACGTCACACTGACAGGAACCCCCACAAATGACGTCACACGGACAGGAACCCCCACAAATGACGTCACACTGACAGGAACCCCCACAAATGACGTCACACGGACAGGAACCCCCACAAATGACGTCACACTGACAGGAACCCCCACAAATGACGTCACACGGACAGGAACCCCCACAAATGACGTCTCACTGACAGGAACCCCTCCCCTTCAAGTGAAGACGTCACCCTGACGTAAAGTTCTGGCCAAAATCTCTCCGGCTGTATAAACCTTTAAGGTCAACACAAGCTTCTCGAGTTGGACAGAACCTGGTCGTGTTCTAAAGGAAGGGGGAGAACCAGCTTGACAAAAGCGGTGAATAAGAGACGACAGATGTCAACAGGACAGGAAATAGACAGCAAAGGAAGGAAATATAGGTAGGGAAAAATAACTCGATGAAGTCGACAGTGGAAGAAAAAGACGAGAACTCTGGAGACTGTGACGAGAAGCCTGAAGAACGCGACATAATGGACCGGAAGCCCCGAACGAGAGGCCATAAATGGGACAAGGAAATCATCTAAAGGTCCTCGAGAGAGAAAATGGAGCGAGTCGATAAGATAAGAGTGTTTGTAAGAGGGATGAGGAAGGTGCTTATGAAGAGTGGCCCACACCTGGCTCTTATCACCAGCTGGCACTCTGGCCTGGCGCCTATCACCAGCTGGCACTCTGGCCTGGCGCCTATCACCAGCTGGCACTCTGGCCTGGCGCCTATCACCAGCTGGCACTCTGGCCTGGCGCCTATCACCAGCTGGCACTCTGGCCTGGCGCCTATCACCAGCTGGCACTCTGGCCTGGCGCCTATCACCAGCTGGCACTCTGGCCTGGCGCCTATCACCAGCTGGCACTCTGGCCTGGCGCCTATCACCAGCTGGCACTCTGGCCTGGCGCCTATCACCAGCTGGCACTCTGGCCTGGCTCCTATCACCAGCTGGCACTCTGGTCTGGCGCCTATCACCAGCTGGCACTCTGGTCTGGCGCTTATCACCAGCTGGCACTCTGGCCTGGCTCCTATCACCAGCTGGCACTCTGGCCTGGCGCTTATCACCCGCTGGCACTCTGGCCTGGCTCCTATCACCAGCTGGCACTCTGGCCTTGTACATTGCTCCCTCCACTAGGTAGCAATGTACTGATTGCTACCTAGCGCCCAACCACTTGGGCTGGACGGTGAAGCTTCTTGCAGGTCGGCGTTCAATTCCCGACCGTCCAAGTGCTTGGGCACCATTCCTTTCCCAGCGTCCCACCCCAAATCCGTATCCTGACCCCCTTCCAAGTGCTATATAGTCGTAATGGCTTGGCGCTTTCCCTTGATAATTCCCTCTCTCCCTCCCTCCTGGTTGGTACCTGGTTGATGGGGTTCTGGGAGTTCTTGTACTCCCCAAGCCCGGCCCGAGGCCAGGCTTGACTTGTGAGAGTTTGGTCCACTAGGCTGTTGCTTGGAGCGGCCCGCAGGCCCACATACCCACCACAGCCTGGTTGGTCCGGCACTCCTTGGAGGAATAAATCTAGTTTTCTCTTGAAAATGTCCACGGTTGTTCCGGCAATATTTCTTATGTTTGCTGGGAGGATGTTGAACAACCGTGGACCTCTGATGTTTATACAGTGTTCTCTGATTGTGCCTATGGCACCTCTGTTCTTCACTGGTTCTATTCTGCATTTTCTTCCATTTTCTTCTACTAGGTTCTGTTCCCTCCACCCGTCCCCCAGGGTACCCTCCCCCCTCCCCCGGGGTACCCTCCCCCCCTCCCCCAGGGTTCCCTCCACCCCTCCCCCAGGGTTCCCTCCACCCCTCCCCCAGGGTTCCCTCCACCCCTCCCCCAGGGTTCCCTCCACCCCTCCCCCAGGGTTCCCTTCACCCTCCCCAATTTTGACCCATTCATATTGCTTTTGCCTTAATCCACACCAAACTCTTCATGAAATATTATATTGATTAAATTTTCAAAGCAAATATTTTAGGCATTTTTCAGGCAGGGGTTTTCCCCTTGGTCACCGAATCCTATTAATGTCTTCGGGAGGGGTTTAACTCTAGGGGGAAAAAAATCATATTTAATTAATTTTTCATTAGTTTCCAATCCCTTCAAAAAATATCCTATTCCGTTTTAAATACGATGGCAGGTCAGAGGGTTTACAGGAATGGGAAGATTCTATTTCTGGCTACAGTCAACATTCCTTCTTTCACAAATTTTTAAACTGCTAGCACACACATACATATATATATATATATATATATATATATATATATATATATATATATATATATATATATATATATATATATATATATATATATATATATATATATTGGGTTGGGTTGGGCTTTGGGTTGGGCTTTGGGCTGGGTTTCGGGTGGGATTGGTTGGGTCGGGTCGGGTCGGGTCGGGTTGGATTTTAAATTCCGTAGGAACGAGGGCGTCTGTCCAGCGTCACGCGTCCCCCAGTGTGCGTTAACGCACTGGAAGAAGACGTGGTGACGTATGTGATGGCGTCTGTCTTCCAGGCTTCACGCGGGCCACTCACACAATGGCGCTCAACGAGGGGCTTCGGTAGAGAGCCACAGCCTCAGTTAGTGAGGGTGTGAGCGCTCGAGAGCCCCGCCTCGACAGCCGGCCAGTCCAGGCCGGATATGTTGGACTTACCAGGCAATCTGTTTAAGTCCAAGATATCTGCAAGATGGCTGCTCCGGAAGTAACCTCAGAACTTGAGATGGCTGCCGACTGACACAATGACGCCGTCGGCTCCTTCAAACATTTAGTGATGATCCAGCCAACTATTGTGGTTAGAAGAGAGGAGGCGGTAGTTTAGCGTCTGGTCCCTCAGGCCAAACTAGTGGCTCTGGCTAGAGTCCACCTTACCTTGAGGTTACCTCGAGGTGCTTCCGGGGCTTAGCGTCCCCGCGGCCCGGTCCAGAGTGACTCTTGCAGGGCTCGTGGGTTGAATATATGTGTGTGTGTGGTGGGTATGTGGGCCTGCGGGCCGCTCCAAGCAACAGCCTAGTGGACCAAACTCTCACAAGTCAAGCCTGGCCTCGGGCCGGGCTTGGGGAGTAGAATGAACTCCCAGAACCCCATCAACCAGGTATCAACCAGGTATCAACCAGGTCCTCACCGCTCAAGAGAGTGGAGTCCCCCAGGGCGCCGTGTACAAGGCGAGAGTATTGATGATTGACAAGGGCCAAACTCTCCTACAATTAGAAGGTCATCATTATGGTAAGCTGATTCCAAGATCAAGTCTTGCCATCCGTCTTGGCGAGGGGGAGAATATTGACCCAAGACTCCGGAGGCTCCGGCTGCTCCACCTTACCTGGGGCCGGGAGTAAAAGCAACTTTGCTTTTACATTGAATAGGAACAAATCCACAAGGGCCGTGACGAGGATTCGAACCTACGTCCGGGAGCGTGTATTGAATAGGAAGTTTACGAACTAGGAATAACTTCAATGGTTGTTTATAACAATAATAACCTTGGGTTGTAAAGTCTGGGAACTCAGGAACTGTGTCAGAAATGTAAACAAAGGCGACATGATGGAAGAAAGACGTACAGGTTTCGTAAGGGGGTTGTGTAGATGTTTGGTGAATCTTGGCCCTAGGTACACCCCCCCCCCCCTCATGACACTTAAAAGCCACACTAGACTAGTGAATCACGAATCACACCGCCTACAATCCACACCAGACTGGTGGATCACCCCCCCCCTTTGCACCCCGACAATATAATGTGTGAACGCTTAATTTGTGGCCACATTTGCGGTAGAGATATTGACCGCCCGAAGCCTCCCACGTGGTGGAGATGACCAGCACGACGAAGTGGTTACTACACGTTCAATTCAAGTTCAAGTGTGTTTATTGAGACAAGAAAGAAATACATCTCAAAGGGATAGAGTAGCTTAACCTATTTCTACCTCCCCCCCCCCCCATTGTGGTCACTACAACCTTCATGTCCCAGAGATCCTCAGACAATAATACCGACCAGGCTGGTCACAAATATCTCCAGTAGTTCTCACTACATACCGATGGTGACCTTTGCGGTAAATTGTGTCAACAAAACTATACCCCCCCCCCCAGGCATCACTCGTGTGATACAATGAGAAACAATGCAAGAATTTAGACATTTTCACAGATGCTCAAGAAATGTCGAAGGATATCGTTCAAAATGATCTTCCACCAGAAATTTAACATGCAACATTTATTAAGTCTTGCTACACACACAGTTCTTCCTGTCAATTATGGCGCGGCACGCACGCTCTCTCCCGCCAACCACACACCTCGCCCTCCTAAACAAAGCATGCATCGGTTCTGTAAATCCTGCCGTCTGATCCCTCCGTGTGGCGGCGCTGGCGGCAGCGGCGGGACAGGCAGGAACTGGCCGAGCGCGGCTCACTAGGCGGTCAGGAATACAGATTACAGGCCCCACGCGAGCTAAGCCGCCACCATTAACTGTGTGACAGAGCAAGCACTCACTCCCCCTGACCAGAAAACAAGGTAGAGAATCCTGCCGGCACGCTGTGTGGCAATGTTTCCAGCACCCGCCCCCCCCCCCCGCCCCCTCTCTCCTCCCTTAGACGAGCACACCGATATAACGGACAGCGAATATAACGTAATACACAAGCCTCCTATTCCGGAGCGGAAGTGGTAGATGATGATGATGTTAAGGATTCGCTACCTGGAACAAAACGGTCCAAGTAGCACGGGCTATGGTGAGCCCGTATAGATGTTTTACCTTAGTTCATATATTATCAAACTCACGCCGAGGGTGGCAGTGGAGAAGGAGGCCACAGAAGTATATGATAGGCTCAGAATGGAACACATTTCTGAACGGGGAATAAAAACAGGCAGGTACACATGCGCGCGCGCACCAGCGCTACGGTACACGCACACCAGCACTAAGGTACACGCGCGCGCACCAGCACTAAGGTACACGCGCGCGCACCAAAGCTACGGTAGACACCATTGTAAACAACAGATGAGCGGCTCAGCGTGCCGACACGGGCCATACACCACGCTGTTGGAGGTAAAAGTGAAATCTTGGGAATTAACGCGAGATGTTGTACTAGAGGAAGGTCACTGGCCCTAGAGGAAGGTCACTGGCCCTAGAGGAAGGTCACTGGCACTAGAGGAAGGTCACTGGCACTAGAGGAAGGTCACTGGCCCTAGAGGAAGGTCACTGGCCCTAGAGGAAGGTCACTGGCACTAGAGGAAGGTCACTGGCCCTAGAGGAAGGTCACTGGCCCTAGAGGAAGGTCACTGGCCCTAGAGGAAGGTCACTGGCCCTAGAGGAAGGTCACTGGCACTAGAGGAAGGTCACTGGCACTAGAGGAAGGTCACTGGCACTAGAGGAAGGTCACTGGCCCTAGAGGAAGGTCACTGGCCCTAGAGGAAGGTCACTGGCACTAGAGGAAGGTCACTGGCCCTAAAGGAATGTCACTGGCCCTAGAGGAAGGTCACTGGCACTAGAGGAAGGTCACTGGCACTAGAGGAAGGTCACTGGCACTAGAGGAAGGCCACTGGCACTAGAGGAAGGCCACTGGCACTAGAGGAAGGCCACTGGCACTAGAGGAAGGCCACTGGCACTAGAGGACGGTCACTGGCACTAGAGGAAGGTCACTGGCACTAGAGGAAGGTCACTGGCACTAGAGGACGGTCACTGGCACTAGAGGACGGTCACTGGCACTAGAGGACGGTCACTGGCACTAGAGGACGGTCACTGGCACTAGAGGAAGGTCACTGGCACTAGAGGAAGGTCACTGGCAATAGAGGAAGGTCACTGGCACTAATATATACACATACGACACAAAATGTGACACCCTAACATAAACAATACTTGCTCTGTTCATGGTCCAGCGAGGGTGAAGTTGTTCACTTAACCCGGAATAAGGAATAAAGCAAGGACAACGTAAGTGGTGAAAATAACAGAAAATGGGAGGAAGCGGAAAAATAAGACGGAAAAAACGAAAATGAAAGGGAAGGAAAGAAAACAGTAGAATGAGGAAAAATAGAAAAGCAGAAGAGAAAGGGGGGAAGGAAGAGAAAATGGGAAGGAAAAGAAAATGGTAAGGAAAAGCAAATGGGAAGGAAAAGAAAATGGGAAGAAAGACGCACGAGTGAGAAAGAGAGAAGAGGGAAAAGAAGAAAGGAAGGAGAATGGGAGAAGAGGTAACCTAACCTAACCTAACCTAACCTGAAGGGAATTCTGTGATTTGTTCGCCCCAAGCCCGGCACGAGGCCAGGCCCGTCTGGTGATAACTTGGCCCAACAGACTGTTGCTTGGAGTGGCCCGAAGGCTCACTACAACCTGGTTGGTCCAGCACTTCTTGCAGGAACGAGTCTAATGTCTCCTCCAACACGTCCACTGTTGTATCTGGCAATATGTCTTATGCTTGCTAGGAGAGTATTCAATGCCCAGTAATTCAATGCTCTGATATTCATAAAGTGTCTGACCAAACTCAAGATATTTTAATTTATAGATACAGATAAATGAGATATCGCACACACGTACGCGCGTGCGTGCGTGTGTATTAGCCAGATCGCACACTGACCAATTAACAAAATAAAAAGAAATTATTTTTATATTAAAAAATATACAAATATATTACTCCATCCCCCATATCCTGGTGGAGGCTCGTACCCCTGTACCACCAGGACCCCTCACCTCAACCTTCGTATGTCTAGCAGATCTCTCACCCTCTCCATGGAGGACACAACACTATGTATATATATGTATATATGTATATATACAACTTTAGAACACTTTCCCACCAGGAGACTCGAACCCTAGCCAGCACAGAAGCCTTCCAGCAACTGGCATAACAGCATAACAGTTCGAGTCTCCTGGTGGGAAAGTGTTCTAAAGTTGTATACTTAACTCTCGTGTTTAGGAGAGTTGTGCCATATGTATATATATATATATATATATATATATATATATATATATATATATATATATATATATATATATATATATATATGTATTATATATATATATATATATATATATATATATATATATCTATATATATATATATATATATATATATATATATATATATATATGTGTGTGTGCTGGTTACCATTGTTAATATGTGGCCACGTCTGTGGGGGAAATAAGAATAATAATAAAAACACATCCTTCTTCTGCTCCTCTACTCCTTATTCTTCTCTTGTCGCTTGCCAAGGATAGCGCGCAGGACTCGTAATTCTGTGGCGCGGGTTCGATTCTCGCACGAGGCAGAAACAAATGGGCAAAGTTTCTTTCACCCTGAATGCCCCTGTTACCTAGCTGTAAATAGGTACCTGGGAGTTAGTCAGCTGTCACGGGCTGCTTCCTGGGGGTGGAGGCCTGGTCGAGGACCGGGCCGCGGGGACACTAAAAAGCCCCGAAATCCTCTCAAGATAACCTCAAGATGGGGCATAATATATAGGTGGGAGTGAGGCTGCCTGGTCGGCCGAGTGGATAGCACGCTGTACTTATGATCCTGTGGTCCCGGGTTCGATCCCGGGCGCCGGCGAGAAACAATGGGCAGAGTTTCTTTCACCCTATGCCCCTGTTACCTAGCAGTAAAATAGGTACCTGGGTGTTAGTCAGCTGTCACGGGCTGCTTCCTGGGGGTGGAGGCCTGGTCGAGGACGCGGCCGCGCGGGACACTAAAAAGCCCCGAAATCCTCTCAAGATAACCTCAAGATAACCTGGCACAACCTCCTCTCCCCCACCCATCAACACCACCAGGAGTTAGGAGCCTCCCCCCCACGGAATCCGGAATCTTGTGTTGCTTCCGGGGATCACCAAACCGTGCCCGGTCTCTGGTTTTGGTCGTCTGGTCAACCAGGCTGTTGGACGCGCAGCCTGACGTATGAATCACAGCCTGGTTGATCAGGTATTCTTTGGAGGTGTTTGTAGAGTTCTCTCTTGGACACTGTGAGGGGTTTGCCAGTTATGCCCCTTATGTGTAGTGGAAGCGTGTTGAACAGTCTCGGGCCTCTGATGTTGATAGAGTTCTCGCTCAGACTACCTGTTGCACCTCTGCTCTTCAACGGGGGTATTCTGCACATCCTGCCATGCCTTCTGGTCTCATGTGGTGTTATTTCTGTGTTCAGATTTGGAACCAGTCCCTCTTAATATCTTTCACGTGTAGATAAGTATATCTCTCACTCGCCTGCGCTCTAGAGATTTAGAACTTTAAATCTGTCCAAATAATTAAGATGACTTATAAAGAATGGATTCTAGCGGTATCTCTGCACGCCCTCTAGATCAGCATCTCCGGCTCTGAATGTGACTGCAAGAATGCTCCAATACTCCACCTGGTGGCATATAAACCCTTCAACACCACCAGCAACAAGCCTCCCTACCGCCCTTCACCACCACCACCACCACCACCACCAGCAGCAGCAGCAGCAGCGCCCTGCTGCTCGCGCCACAACTCAGCAGCAGCAGCAGCAGCAGCAGCGCCGCCCTGCTGCTCGCGCCACAACTCAGCAGCAGCAGCGCCGCCCTGCTGCTCGCGCCACAACTCAGCAGCAGCAGCAGCAGCGCCGCCCTGCTGCTCGCGCCACAACTCAGCAGCAGCAGCAGCAGCAGCAGCAGCAGCGCCGCCCTGCTGCTCGCGCCACAACTCAGCAGCAGCAGCAGCAGCAGCAGCAGCGCCGCCCTGCTGCTCGCGCCACAAACTCAGCAGCAGCAGCGCCGCCCTGCTGCTCGCGCCACAATCTCAGCAGCAGCAGCAGCAGCAGCGCCGTCCCTGCTGCTCGCGCCACAACTCAGCGAGGCCTTCGCCCACTCCCCGGCGCTGCATAATCCGGCCCAACTGGAGCGATCCGTAGCACATAATTACCCCACACCCTCCCGGGGCTTATCGTCCGCCTCTTCCTATAATTACAACCAGCTACCCACCTACGTTCTTCACACCCATTAATTATATGATATAATCACGGGAGCAGGAGCAGTAGGATGAGAAGTGTGAGCTGGGGGATGCTTGTTGGGAGGGGGGGGGGTGGTTGAGGGGTGGTTGTTTGAGGGGTTGTTGTTGTGGAAGGGGGTAGTTGTTTGAGGGGGGGGTTCTTTGGAGAGAATTATGGGGTTAATTGTCTGGGGGAGGGTTGGGGTGGCTGTTGGCGGACATGGATTGTACCTGGATGGGGTTCTGGGAGTTCTTCTACTCCCCAAGCCCGGCCCGAGGCCAGGCTTGACTGGTGAGAGCTTGGTCCACCAGGCTGTTGCTTGGAGCGGCCCGCAGGCCCACATACCCACCACAGCCCGGTTGGCCCAGCACTTCCAAACAAGTTTTATTATTTCTTGAAGTCCACTTTTGTTCAGGCAAACTTTGGTAAACTTGATTTGAGGATATAAAACAACCGAGGACCTCTGATGTTCATGCAGGGTTCTCTGATAGTGCCGATGGCACCTCTTCTCTTCATTGGTTCTCTTCTGCATTTCCTGCCATATCGTTCACTCCAGTAAGTTATTCAACTGTGCAGATTTGGCACCTGGCCCACCAGTATTTTCCATGCATATATAATGTGATACCTTTCTCGTCTCCTTTCCAGAGAGCTTTGAGACGATCCCAATAGTTTAGGTGCTCTAATCGCGTCTATGCGTGCCGTATATGTTCTCTGTATTCCCTCTATTTCAGCACTCTCTCCTGCTCTGAAGGGGGAAGTGAGTACTGAGCAGTACTCAAGACGGGACAGTACAAATGATTTCAGGCAGTACAACCATTGTGATGGGATCCCTGGGGCCCGATTCACGAAGCAGTTACGCAAACACTTACGAACCTGTCCATCTTTTCTTAATCTTTGGCGGCTTGTTTACAATTATTAAAGAGTTAATGAGCCCCGAAGCACCAGGAGGCTGTTTATAACAATAACAACAGTGATTGGCAAGTTTTCATGCTTATAAACTGTTTAATAAATGTTACCAAGCCGTCAAAGAATGAAGAAGACGTACACGTTCGTAAGTGCTTGCGTAACTGCTTCGTGAATAAGGCTCCTGGATTTGAAGGTTCTCGTAATCCATCCTGTCATTTTCTACCTGACGCTATATAGGCTTCGTTATACTCCCTGAACGTTATACCAGGGACCGAGCATACCAGGAATTTATTCCCACCAGGTATTAGGTCGTCAGACATCGTTGCTCCCCAGGACCCTCTACATGTTGCTATCCTACCATGATATCTGATTATTCTGTAACCTGCGCTTCGCTTAGATCTTAATTTGTAAAATACACGAGTACCTGAAATGTAGTACTGATAAACCATGTTATTTTCCGCGGCGCAATCGGCGAGTGGTGGTTACGGAATGTTTTCAGGGTGGGTTGTTGGGGAATGGGGGAGGGGGGGGGTTGGGGTTGGGCAGGGCTGGGGGGGGGGTGGGGATTGCGCAGGGCTGGGGAAGGTTGTGGGGAGTGTTGGGGTGAATGTTCTGGGAGGGAGGGGTGATTGTTGAGGGAGAGAAGGGTGATTGTTGTGGGAGGAGTGAAAAATGGCGGCGGTAGGCATGGGGGGGGTTGTACCTGGGGGAAGTGTATGGGGGTGTGAGAAGGGAAGAAGGCGTCTGTTAGGGCAAGAGTAGTGAAGGGAGGAAAGAAGGAGTACTGTGAGGTTAGTTTG